>NW_026067933.1:13688594-13711491 GCF_014885135.2 Alexandromys fortis
CTTTAAAAAAGCGGCTATTTCCTCTGCTCGCTCTCTTCACTTCCTGCTCCGCCGGAGACTAGACTCCCTTCCTGGTTGTGCATATGGCTGTTGTCTGGGACGGTGATCTGTAAGTTTTCCCCTTTAAATAAATAACACCCTATTAATCATAACTCCAAACCGGTGTGGCCTTGTTCGTGACTTACGCCTTCAGTGGGTGGCACCATCCATAGGTAGGATTATAAAACCGAAAAGGAAACAAGAGGAAGCTAGTTGAAGACTAGGTTTCCTTACTCTGTTTCTTAACAACAGATAGAATATGAGCACATTTTCTATTAGTCTATCTGGAAAGAGTTTATTTTTACAATCTGTGAGCCCAAACCATTCCCTGCCTTAAGATGCTTTTGTAACATATGTTGTTGCAGTAATTAGAAAAGTGAATGATACAGGTATAGGAATTATCTACCAGATCCCACAGTTTGGGGTACTTCACTGTGCAGCTGAGTAAATGAAGAGAATCAAAGGCTGAGCAAAACCAGCATAAATACTGAAAATAAGACAAATTGGAGTAAGAATGTGGATTAGTATTGACGTAGGTGGGTCTTCTATCTATCTGTTGCTTTCATTGGTCAATTAATAAAGAAACTACTTGACCTGATAGGTCAGAATATAGGTGGGTGGAGTAGACAGAACAGAATGCTGGGAGGAAGGGAAGTGAGGCAGTCACTATAGCTCTCCTCTCCAAGATGGATGCACGTTAAGATCCTTCCTAGTAAGCCACCACCTCATGGTGCTACATAGATTATTAGAAATGGGTTAATCAAGATGTGAGAGTTATCCAGTAAGAGGCTACAGCTAATGGGCCAGGCAGTGTTTAAAAGAATACAGTTTCCGTGTTGTTATTTCCTGGGCTAAGCTAGCAGTGCAGGAGCCAGGCAGCAGGAATGCAGCCTACCACTGCTCCATCTACAAGTATTTCAATTTCACTGACTTCATAGTTCTCAGAAAGCTTGGTTGCTTACTCATCATTATGGTGTTCTGGGAAAGTAAGGATATGGATAAAATACAAAGGAATTTCTAAAATAATAGGACTATAAGCCTACACAGGTTCACTTTTAATGTTTTTTTCAGTGAATATTAAGACACAAGAAAACCAATAATCTCTGAATTCTCAATGCTTATTTTGGTATACTTTAATCTGCTTCTATCTATGGAACTTAAAGAAAAATAATACAGTGGTTATAAATCCAGACATAATTCTAGGACTAAGAATGCTAAGAATATAATCCTGAAGTGAGTGAAAAACATGGTCAGATGCTGAATTAACTTTGTAACCTGAGTTACAAATTATAGATTGGCAGAAATTGGAACTTATTTGGTCAAGAGTTTTGGGTGTGAGTTGATTAATTGGGCAATGTGCCCGTGTGTGTGTGTGTGTGTGTGTGTGTGTTTGGAGTCTAGAAGTCAACATTAGGTCTTCCTCTATCACCATCCACCTTATTTTTGATATAAGCTTTCTTTACTGAACCTGGGAATCACTGATTTATCAGACTGGCCGGCAAACAAGCCACCGGGACCTTCCTGTCTTCTTTTCTCTGTGCTGTAATGACAAGTGCTTGCTGCCACATCTGGCCCTTTTTGTGCATGCTGGTGATCTGGACTAAGCACTGAGCCATCTTCTTAGTCTTTGTATTGTTATATTCATGAAAATTGCATGTAGAAATAATTCTTTTTTCCTTTTTAAAAAGAAAATCTTTGTTTCATTATACATACCCAATCCAAGTTCCCACTCCTTCCTCTCCTCTCATTCCTTCCACCCCCCCTCCCCATCTTATCCCCTTCCACTCCTCAGAGAGGGTAAAGCACATTGCTTTGGGGAAGGTCCAAGGCCCTCCCTACTATATGTAGGCTGAGCAAGGTATTTATCCAAAGATAAGAGGTTCCCCAAAATCCAGTACAAGCAGTAGGGATAAATCCTGGTGCCAATTCTAGTGGCCCATAAGTCTGCCCCAGCCATGCAACTGTCAACCACATTTATAAGGACTAGTTTTATCCTATGCTTGTTCCTTCCCGGTCCAGCTGGTGTTGGTGAGCTCCCATTAGGTCAGGTAGACTATTTCAGTGGATGTTCCCATCATGGTCTTGATCACTGGTAAGTGGATACTAGCTATAAACAAAAGATATTGAGCCTATAATTTATGATCCTAGAAAAGCTAAGTAACATGGTAAATCCTAAGAAAAACATATATAGATCCACCTGGAAAGTTGAAATAGACAAATATCACCTGACAAAATTGGGAGCATAGGATTTGGGGGAGAAGGAAGAGTATAAGGGGAAGAGGAGGGTAGAAAGGGAGGGGAAAGGAGAACTTGAAGGAATGGGATAGTCAAGATGTAGCAAAGGTAGAGATGAAAGCAAGGAAAGAGATATCTTGATTGAGGGAATCATTATGGGGTTATCAACAAACCTGGCTCTAGAGAAATTCCCAGGAATCCCCCAGGATGATCCCAGCTAAGACCCTAAGCAATAGAGGAGAGGTGCCCAAACTGGCCTTGCCCTCTAGTCAGACCTACAAATATCTTAAATATCACCATAGAACCTTCATTCAGCAACTGATGGAAGCAGAGGCAGAGACCTGCATCAGGGCACTGGGTTGAGCTCCCAAAGAAGGAATGAGACTATGAGGAAAGTGGTCAAGTCCATGATGGGGACACCCACTGAAACAGTCTACCTGAGCTAACTCATTGTGTTTGTTAAGCATCACTGCCTCCATTACAACCATGTATAGGCAATTAATTCCGACATTTAACTAAATTTTGGTATTTGCTGTCACATTGCCAGGTAATGATAACTTTGAACAATAGATATTCATCTTTGTTTCAGAACTCAGTATTGCTCTTAGCACACAAATGCTTTCCTAGAGTAGTTACATGATAATTTTGTTCAGATCAACTCTTGGGGCTTGCAAGAAGTAACCAATACTCTACTATATGTGACTGACTCACATAGAATATAATTTCCCTCTTTATAGGCTCTAATTTTTATGTAGTTAATAATATTTTGGTTTTCTCTAAATTTTACATTTCTCATTAAACTCTTAAGCTCTTGAGTGGATATGTGAATATTTCTTTATTATGTTGAAATGTGATCTTGTTGAGTGCATGTTTCAGGAGATTTGTCATAAAGAATTTTGTGATATGCTTAAATTAGGGCTCATTTTTGAATATCCTTTTATGGGTAAGTGTCTCATTTCCTTTGTTGGGCTGGATGCTCTGCTATTTGGACATTTACATTTGTCTTCTGGTAGTTTCTTACATAGAAGGTTATAGGATAGGGAGCCCATATATGTGGTAGGACATATTTTTTTTGTGGAGCAGAAAATATTTTATTCTTTCCCTGCACATGAGTATCCTTCATTAAGATATATAATTCTGATCTGGAACGGTTTTGCTAGATTTGAAAACATTTCTGCTTTTGTCTTTTAGTTTCCAGTTCTTCACCTGAGAGATCTTTTCTAGTCTCTGTGTTGTTAGCATTGAGAAGCACCCAGGCAACACAGCTTGAATAGATCCTGTGGATTTGGGCACCCATGGTTATCATTTGGGAGGTTCTCTTTTCTTTATTCTTTTCATGTTTTGTTTGTTTGTTAAAGAAAACTCTCACATAGATCACATTGGTCTCGGTGCCTTCAAACTTGCTCTGTAGTCAAGGATGATCTTGAAGTCCCGGTCCTGCCTCCATCACCAAGTGCTGAGATTACAGACATGGGCCACTCTATTCAGGCTATGTGTGCTGACGATCGAACCCAGGGTCCTGTGCATGCTATATAAGCCCTCTAGAAACTGAGATATACTCTAAAAGTCCCACAGCTGGAAGGTTTTTTTTTTTTTTTTTTTTTTTTTTTGTTTTTTTTTTGTTTTTTGAGACAGGGTTCTCTGTAGCTTTGGTGCCTGTCCTGGAACTAGCTCTTGTAGACCAGGCTGGCCTCGAACTCCCAGAGATCTGCCTGCCTCTGCCTCCCGAGTGCTGGGATTAAAGGCGTGCACCACCACTGCCCGGCTAGCTGGAAGTTTTAAAACATCATGATTTTCATAAATTTTCTTTAACTTTGGTGATAACCTTGAAATTTCTATTCTCATAACAAATACAGAATTTTTCTTTTTAATTTTTTTTCCAAGTCAGTATCCTGTATTTAATTTGAAGACATTCCACCTACAGAATTTTTAGTGTCTTCTACCATTTAAAAATCTCTCCACAGCTATCATTTTTGTTCTTGGAATGTTATTTTCTTATAATGTGATGCTTTTGTAGTTCCAGAACAAATTTAGTATTATTGATAACATGAAGTTTATTTGTATCTTTAGTTTAAACAATTACAGAATTACATTATGTAGACTTTGGGAGCACTTGGCTAAGGTAGTCAGAGCACTTGATCTAACTCCTGAAATACTTGTAATATTTGAACTTGAATTAAATGATACATTCCCCCAATGTTAGATGTGAGCATAAACATTTAGTGTTTCAAAATTTACTGCTGGAAAGTTAGATTGGTGCATTTACTGAGCAGAAGGGAATGTCTGACATACACATAGTTCTACAAGCATGACATATTGCATGCAGATGGCCTGTAGACAGGAAACCCACACAAGCCAATTGTCCTACCTAGTAGCTCTTGTCATCATGTCTCTAATTTCATTCTAGTCTTTAATACTTTTGTGGTATCCATAGACCTCTACTAAATGGCTTCATGTTGGCCTCTTTTAGGAGGCACTCTTTTCCTGAGACACCAAAGTATTTACTGACTTTATCTTTTATATTTTTTTTTAAAAATTCTTTATTCTGATACATGTAGCATTTTCTTTTTTGACGAAAACCCAAAGAATTATAAGGATTTTAGGAGTCCCAGTCTTTCAACAACTCTCTCCTTACTTTATTGTGTCTTTTATTTATTCACTTGTTTAAGACATTTACAACAGCTCGTACTAACTACTGTGTTTTGAGGTACAATAGTAATATTCTGAATTTTGGACAAATTAAGTAAATGCTTCAAGAAGACAAGATGAAATTGTCTCACCACTATATCATATACCTAAATACACACACCTCATGCTTTCACACCTTTTGTTTTATGTTTTTCAATTGCGAAAAATCTAGGTAGTTAACCAGCCATTACCAATACTGCTTGATAATGATAAGCACTTGCTGGAAATTCTCACATTGTGACAGTGTGAATTTATCGTAATTTTATGGGTATGGGATGACATTCATGTAAAATATAAGAAGCTCTTCTAATTTTGCTGCCCAAGTTCTACCTGTCCATTCGCAGCATAATGCTATCCCTTGTATGTTAGAAAAGTATCTCAGAAATCATGAGGAATAGACTTGGACCATGCTGGAGCTAGGTTGTTTAGTTTGGATAAGAGGCTCTGTGGTTAATGGATTGGCTTTACTTTGAAGAGCCTTCGGGAATTTAGATGATTCTGTGAGCTTTTTGTCTGCATGAGAAAAAATCAGGACAAGACATTTTGGCAAGATTTATGCAGACAAAATTTTGGAGTCCCCATCAAGGCAGACAAACTCCTAGGATCTGGCCAATCTTACCTCCTGGGAATCTAATCTGACACTGACTTGAAAGAGCTGATGAATTTTCTGTTCTTGCCACCAGCCCTGATCAGAATTCACACCATGTGGGCTTTGATGGCAAGAATTCCTTTAAAGACACCTAGAGTTCTAATATGCACAAGAGAGATAATTACACCAACCTACCTGAATTTTTTTCTGGGAGCTTATTCAACTTTCCGAAAACTTCACTTGGATCAGTAACACGAAGGCATCATAGGTATTGCAGTGAATGATCACTAAGAACCTCCTGAGCTTAACATACTTCTAGTAAGACTTTTGCTGTAACTCTTGCCCGACTCCTGACTTCTGGTCCTCTTTTCTACCCTTAGATCTTCCTCTTCTTACCCACTATTGTGCTTTCTTTTTATGCCCTTCATCTGTGTCCCTGTTTTGATAAGTATTATAAGCTCCAAGATCTTCAACTCACAGTTGTTTTTATCTTCAAAACCAGTAACTGATGTTCATCATTAACCTAACACTGAAGTAGGCAATTAGCAGTGATAATCTGATTTAGTACTCACAATAAACCCTGAAAGACAACTTTAACTTATGCTATGATCAGGCAGGTTGGAATGAATGTGTGGATGTGTGTGTGTGTGTGTGTGTGTGTGTGTGCAGGCAAGAGAGTGATTGCCATAGATTAGCTTTTAATGCGAAGAATTGATTTTTAATTAGATTGAAAATATATAACATTTATTAGAATGCCTTAGCCTACAATCACTTACATCTTATTTTAATTTGTATTTCTCAGAGTAATTGTTATTTCACCCACATAAAAATATAAACGAGATGCTCCAGAATGAGGTAAAATCACAAACATGACAGCATGTAATGATTCATAGTTTAGACTGAACATCATTATGGATTCTACTCCTTGGTTTGGAGGATACTTTGATGAAAAAAAAAAGAGTATTGCATCTGAGGGTGTTTTTAGGTAGCACTGCCTATACTGTGTTAATAAAGAGTTATCACCACGAAAATCAAAAGCAGACACATCATTTTACATTCCGCAATTAAGTGTAGGCTTGTTAGCAGCAAGTCGCGGCATCTTTGATAGTGTGGGTAATATATGTTTTCTTCTCAGATTACTGAGGCCATGGTAAATGGAAGCCAGCCTCAGACATCAAAGAGGAGAGGTTTTCCTTTGTAGGAAAGCATCATTATGTTTTCACACCATTACGGTGATAGATGTACCACGTCTCCTCTGCATGAAAAAGATGCTTTGATTATGCTGTTTTGAAACTAAACATAGACTAAGAAGGACATGATGTTGATCATTACACATGCGTATACTAATAGCACAATGCCCCACGTACTGTTTATTGATTATAAACAGTTTTAGGCAAAGATGGGGTGTTCAAGAACTCACTAATTGAAACTCATTTTAATTAATTATTAGTAGTTACTTAGACATATCAGCACCTGATTTTCTGTGCTTTAAATGATATTCCCTTGAAAGCTTCCCTAGTGCTTCATGATGGCCTCATAAAAGACAGTCTCAGCAATGATGTAAACAGGACATCAGGCAATTCAGTCCCCAACAAAAATCAGGATTAGATACTGAGGGATGACAAGGATGCTTGTTATCCCCTATCTCTGCATACCATTAAGCAGTGATTTCTGTGAATAAATGCAATCTGTGTCTTAGTCCTAGGGTTTACTAGAGGAAAAGTGTTGACTGAATAAAGTAGACATTGCCAAGATGCTGTATGGTGAGCACACGTAAACTAAATACACCTGAACTGTGTAGCTACAATTTTCATTGTTTTTCTATAACTTCACTTTAAACAACATGCGATACCCCAAACAGCACTACAAACATAGTGATTATGATGCTAGTAAGACAATCCCAAATTCACAAGAAGGGGGGTGTGTGAAATTCATTTCCCACAGTATTTTGCTTGTCCCAAAAGATCAGTAGATGTAGAGTGTAAGCAACCCTGTAGGGACAAAAACCCAGCGAGGGTGAGAGTATGCTGTGGGGTGCTTAAGCCTTTCTTAGAGTGATTCGAAGTCATCCACGTCTCTGTCACAGCTGCTACGAAGGCCAAATGGCAGCCTGAGCATTGGCCACATTTTTATTTCTACGTACTGTATTCCTCGGGCTAGATAATGTTAAAGTTGCTTAGAAACTTTCCTCAGAACATGGTTAACTACAAAAATTTCAGGACATATTACAAAACAACAACATTGTTTTGGTGTCTTTAATTTTACAAAGATTGTTTACTGCGACACTGAAGTTTTTCAAAATCACCTACATATTTATATATTATATGTGGTATATTTCCTCATATTTATACAAAATTAGTCCTGATACTTATATACATATATGTATTTATGTGTATATTTTAAATGAAATTATATGAATATATATATGCAAACACATGAAATATATGCATGTAAACATATATGTATATGTTAAAATGTGAAAAATAGGAAATAGTTAGACAGCATCATATATATTTCTTAGTTTGAGATATAGTCTATCTGAATTTGTGTATTATTTTCAACTATTTTCTCTTCTTTTTATTTTTTTTGTTTTCACCAATTCACACAAATGACTGTGTATTTGCTTTCCCCTTCCATATAGACTTTTGACAATTGGTAATCCCTGAACCATTTGGCACAGACAGATTAAAAATAGATCAATGAGGTAAAATACTGCCCACAAATACATTCTTAAAATTACAGGATTTTGTACACAATTCAATAAGCAGAAGCTTGCTAAACAAGTTTTCTGACACGATTGCTGTCCCTGTGATAGGACAGGTTTAGGTTTCACAGTGCTCATCACATCAAATGTTCCTGTTTTTCCCCCTCAAATTTTCTTTTATTGAAAATAGTTTTTTTTTCTTCAGAAGATGTGTTCCATCTACCCCATGTTCTTCCATGATCTTCCCCACTTCCCCTCACATCCAAATCTACACACTTTTTGCCCCTTTATAGAAAACAAGCAGGCATCTAAAGAATTATAATAAAATAAATTAATATAAAACAAAAGCAAGTAAATTAGAATAAGACAAACAAAATAAACAGAAGAAAAAGTGCCGTGAAAACATGCACAGGAAATACAAATAGAGACACACGTGTTTATTCACACAGGAATCCCATAGCAGCAGAAAAATGGAAGCCATAAGGTACAAAGGATCTGTAAGGCATAGAAAAAGTCCTGATAAAATGTTATTAGACAAAGAACCTCAAAATATGCCACTGAGTTTTGTGCTGATCACCAACTACTGGGCATGGGGCATGGGGCATGGGACATGCCTTTAGCTGTGGTTTATATCCCCCATGAGACTCTGTTGGCAAGAAGAAATTTTTCTTCTGTGAGTGTTTACCCATTGGAAGTAGCTTCTGGGTTAGGGATGGGGACCTCTGTTCACATCAACATGCGCCAAAACATCAGACAGCCCTATGCCATCAGACTAGTGTTGAGTCTTGACACACTGGTAGAGCTGAGCCTTCAGCTTCAGGAGTTCCAGATGGTGAGTCAGAGTGTCTTCCGAAATGTGTGTCATGGAGGCCTTGTGTTTTCACCAAACAAAACCTGCCACCTTTGGCACTACAGAGTAAATACAACCCAAAAGCAATATGCCCTTTCTGTGTCCTGGCTGCCCCAGTCTTTCCAGCTTTGGTGATGTCTAAGGGTCATCATCTTGAGGAAGTCCTTGAACTACCTTTGGTGATGGAAGATAAAGTTGAATATAAAAAAGACTAAGAAGGTTCTTCTGTGTTTAAATGATGTAAAGCTTAGGATGATTTCAGAAAAGTCTATATCTCTCTGTGAATGAGAGTTGGCTTGTGAAAAATGAGAAATGAATGACATAACCAGCTTAGGGAGCCCTGGATCACTTACAGTGAAGACAATATTATTCTCAAGGCCTTCAGAAACTCTTCTGGTTTCTTAGCCAGTGCTCTATTACTGTGAGCAGACTCCATGGCTATGGAAACTATTATGATAGGAAGCATTTAATATAATAGCTTAATTGCAGTTTCAGAGGTATAGTACATTATCGTAATGACAGGAAGCATGGTGGTATATAGGCAGCTATGGTGCTGGAGAAGTAGTTGAGAGCTACATCGTGATCCCCCGGCTGAGAGAGAGAGAGAGAGAGAGAGAGAGAGAGAGAGAGAGAGAGAGAGAGACTCTGGTTTTGGTATGGGCTTTTGAAAGCTCAAGGCCCACTCCCGGTGATACACTTCTTCCAACATTGCCACACTTCCTAATCCTTTCAGAAAGCGCTATTCCCTGATGACAAAATATTCAAATATGTGACCAAATATTCAAATACAAAGATATTCTCAATCAAAACATTCAACCTGGTATTACTCTGCTTATTGTAAGCAGGCTGAACATTTGAAACTTGCTCCTGGCGGGCATGTGGAGCATTTCTGCCTTTGCACTGAAAATGCTTTGGAGAAGAGACGATGAATTGTTGGTTCTTGGCATAGGATGCTTCCTGCAAGAGTGAGTGTAACCATCCAATCCTAAGGATGCTAAACATAAACATTTACCGAATCTTGAAAAGCCCAGACAGCCAAAGAATTCTCTGAGCCCTATGCAAGAAGACTCATCAGACTCCTGAGGAAGAATTCACCGAAGAAACAGACAATTGTGTAGAAGCTGCACTGGTACACAAAGACTGTGCACAGGGACACCATTCTCCCAGCCAGAAATGACAAACTCAGGCAAAGGAAATTGAAGTAGAGAGAACAGCTGCAGCAGCCAAATTAAAGCAGGAGGAGACAGAGAAGGGGGCTACTGACAAGAGGTATGCAGACAGCAAGACATGAACTAAGCCTCTGAATGTCAAGAAGCTGAAAAGACCTGCTGGGTGGTGGGGGCATGAGGTTTATAAAGGCCACAGCCACCAAGAAACCAACAGCTGAGAAGAAATCAACAGAGGAAAAAAAAAAAACCTACCACAGAATAAAAGTATTCTGTATATACTATTAAAACACACTTCACCCATAAAAAACAGATAGAGACAGCATATTTGAATAAAAACCTAATCATAGAAAAAAATACCAGAAGGTTCTGGCAACTATTTCAAGAGTAGAATGTATCTGAGCAAATGTCAGGCCCTGGGTTTGATCACAGCACTGAAAAATAAAAAGTCTTAAGAGTATATGCAAACTACTTCAAGTAAAAGTTATGCACTGGAAGAAATTTTTCTAGCAATTCAAAATCTACAGAAGACAAGAGAAATATATTAACATATTTACAAATTAAAACATTTTTACATAAATGTCAACAAATTTGATAGAATAATAAAAGCGATAATTTGTAATGAAAACGACAGAAAGAATGGTTGATGTCTGCGATGAGATCTTTAAATATAAAGTGGAACCTCAATATCAACCAAAGTAATCCTACTAGATTGCACAAAAATATTGACTTGGAAATTGGCTCTGGATAGTAATGTCCGAAAAACATCTAATGTGGGAAATGGAAGTGATGCTTACCACCATCACATTGGTACCCCAATGGGGAGGTGGAGGCTGGGTGCCCTCTGGAATTGCACTAAATACATATGAGAACCCTTACCTGTCAATCAGAAGAATTGTTCTGGGACTGAGACCATAGTAGAAAATCATGTCTACATCTCATTTATATATATTTCTTACTGAAATATTTAGAGTTCAAACAAACTGGAATAAAATAAGAGCCTGTGAGTTGGCGAATAGTCACCTAGATTATTGCCATACGTTTAATGAAATATTAAGCTTCAGTATGGATTGAATCTTCATTAGGTAACTTGGAAAGTCTTTCAAATGAGGAGACATTAAGATCACGGTATAGTAGTATCAATTTAGGAATCACTGATTAAAAAATTTTAAGACCCCATAATGGCCGCTCTATCTATCTAATATTGTGGTGTCATGTGAAGAGATACAGAAGCCACATAACACATAACAGAAGCCAGTTAACCATGATAGCTTACATGAAACAGTGAGAAACATGGATATTTGGGTTAACCTTCCAAATCCAAGTAGGATTATAATGTCTACTAGCTGGAAGGCCTTAGAGATGGTAGCATACAACTTTCTATGTTTTGCTTTTCTCTTCTGTAAGATAGAGATGATATATGAGATTCCTTTGGGTATGTGGTAAATAAATATTTACTGCAACAGTAATGTATGAAGTGGTTTCAAACCGTGTCTGTTATACAGTGCTGCCAGCTCATGAGGTGTGCACACAATGCTAACCTAGTGGAGGATGGAGAAAAGGAAATGAGAAAACAGTGAAGCAGCGCATCAAAGAAAGGAAAGATGCCACTAAGAACCCTCTTCTGAAGTACATGTCATTTAGAACCCGCTTCTGAAGTGGATCGTGTCTATGGCTGTCTGAATTCATCATAAGCATGTCTTTTATTGCCTGGTCTGTCGGATGGAACTTTGTCTGGAAATACTTTCAATTCTGGTACCTTGACTGCTGTCTGAAAAACAGCATTTTTAGGATGATGACCAAGAGTTGACCTCTCAAAGTGTGTAGCTGTGCACAGAAGACTGAACACACTTGCACTCAAATTCACTGCAAAGATATTCAATGCCCAGTCATTTGGGTTACATTTTTTTTTGCTTTAAATTTCCTTAATACTATTAACAATCTTTGCTTTGGTCACAGGGAAAGGTGGGGAGGTGCAAAGGAATAAACATTTCTGATGTTTTCTTTTTCATTGCACCTATGCTGCAGTCTGGGCCTGACTCACTCTTATTTTTTAAGTTTCAATTCCTCAAATTTTTCTTGTCCTTTTGTAGCATTTTAGAGCACAGGGACCCACAGATTACTATTGATTAAGTAATTAATTAGTTCACTTTTCTCTACATAACCCTGCCTGTCCTGGAACTCACTATGTAGGCCAGGTCAGCCTGGAACTCAGAGATCCACCTGTCTCTACCTCTCAAGAGTTGTAATTAAAAGAGTGTGCCACCACACCTGGCCTAAAAACTTATTATTCTTCCCAAATATTTTCAAAAATATTAATATAATAAACAGCTTGCAAAGATATAGATATAGTTCTTTCATTTTGTAGCAAAGGGCATATTTGACTGCTGGGTGCATAAAAGGGTGGTGTCTCCCTTACCTGGGCAAAGACCAGGTTCCTTTCTAGCTCACCGCAAAGATGAGGAGGTTCCTGACTTCAGCGTCTCTCAAGGCCACTGTGTAAAGCACGTTCCTTACACACAGTCTCTAAGAGCCTTGAGGAAAGGGAAAATTGATGTGAACAGTACACTTGTGGTGCTGTGACAGGCTAGTTCTTTGTCGTTGACGCAGGAGTTCTCTGTCTTCTGCCAATGCCTGAATCTTTGTCAATCTAACCTGTTATCTTGGAGGTAGAGGTAGCAAATCCCTAAGATTTTTATAGACCTTGATATGACTCTTTGTAAACATTTTTGTGTTTTTGGATGGATTAAATGTGGATGTGGCCAAAAGACAACTTCAAGGTTATGAGATGGAAAGAAATGTGTAAGCCAGTTTCCCCAGGAAGGGCTGCTTAATACTTTAAGAAAAAAAAATGAATCTTGGAAATATTCAGATTCAAATAACTGCATGGGGCATGATATCCTCTAGGTAGGGTTTATATCAGTCAGTAGTAAACTACTTAGATGCAGTTCCAATTGGCCACAAGTAACCGCCCAGAAACCATGGATATTTGCTCTTTGCCAGGAAAAGTTCTTTTGTGAATATCAATTGCTTGTGTGTGTTGGAAAGTAGTTGCTGAGGTAATACTCTCCACTTATTTACCCTACAAAGGTGTCTCATAGTAAATTCATTCTTTAATAATGAAACTTCTCAAATCAGAGAGCTTCAGAGAGGTGGCTAAAAGTCAAATTAATCTAAGGAAGAAAATTAGGGGGAAAGGAGAGAGTTTGGTCATGCTATGTTTATCTGCTGAGTACGAGTGACATGGCTAAGTTTTGGCAAGCAATAACCTTGGATGGACAGAAAAGAGGACCCAAGGTTTCTAGTACATTAATTAGTTGCTTATGAAAGCGGTTTTTAATCTATTTGTAAAGTAACTTAGCCACAGAGTAATTGAATGTTTCCCTATATTCTTCATGTCAGAAAGCAAAACTAGCGGTAAGGATGTGATGGATGGAGAAGGCAGCATGTGGCCAGTGGTGACTGGCCAGAGCGTTCCACTGCAGTGTCTGGATCTCCTGCTTTGGATCCATCAGTATCTGTAACCTGTGCTTTGTAATTCTGCCTCATCATGCTGATCATGGAGCTGTGAAGTCGAAAGCATGTGTAGAGATATGTCCTTAGTCAATGGAAAGACAGGAGACAGGAAACACAACATATTGGACATAAGTGATGAGCCATTGATATCCCAGGGAGGAAAATCGTGTACTTAGGCGAGCTCACCATAGAGAATTCACCTACTCTGGTGCCTGGCGCTGGCCTGACAAGCTTAAAAATGTTCTTTCTCGGCTGATCAAGAGCAAATCTGCCTCAGGGGCAGAGTTACAAGGAAGCAACTGATATAGATAAATGAATAAAATTCCAAAAGCCAATCTATTAATTTGCATCAAGACCTGGATGTGTTGAAAGGATGCAAAAATTGTGTTTGCTGATTCATGTATTTTCTCCCTGTGGTGGATCTCACAAGGACAATGCTGGACTAGATGCTTCCTCACTAAGCCTGGGATAGGACCATAGAGTGTGCTGTATGATATTCAGGCCCGAGTGCATGGGTCAGGGAACTCTGTGATTTTGGACACAGGACTCTCAAATTAAAGCATGTATACCTAAGCATATTAAGCTTCTTCTTCTTTTTTTTTTTAGCAAGTTTTTATTTCTCATTCTTTTTCTTGATTAAGATATAGCTGTGTTTTTACATAGATATCTTGGTTGCAATTTCAGCTTTTGTGAGGGTTTGTACCTGTCACTCTGATTGACAGTCATTTATATAATGTATGATTGAAATCTGGCACACAGCGCAAGACTCTCGAGGTCTGAGGAAATCAATTCCACACATAGCAAATCTGTGCATGGTGACATTTCTAGCAATCCATCACTTTGCTTTGTCTTTCCATGGCCTTCCTTTTACATGTAATTCAGTGTAAATTCATGCTTATAGAAGCTTATCTCTTGTGACTCTTCAGAGTGGTGCCCTGCCAAAAGCAGTTGGAAATCCCTTTAAACAAGAACTTCAATGCATGAAGAATCATTTCAGTTTTATGTGGCTTAAATATCCAGAGCACCTCTCAAGAATATTTGTTCTTCTATAATAATTTCAAGAAATATGCCACCTTAACAGAAAAAAGTACTTTGATCAGAGCACTAAATATTTATCCAAGAACAGATGATCTTCAATTAAACTTTATATACTGACAGAAATAGTTTACCTCTGCTGAGGAATTTATATTTATGTGCTTGTATTTTTAGGTATTGGATTTTTTTCAAGAGATATTTTTTTAATCAGCAAGATGGAAGTCATGACCCTTATGCTTATAATGTTGATGAATGTTTCTCTACCTCTTAAATCTAAGGTGCAATGACATTTTAAGGAACATTGAACTTAAGGGTGATCTTAGTGTTGTTTACTATACAAACGGCCTTTTCTTTTTGTGTTTACCAAAGCTTAGCATCTTGGATTTTCTACATAACATCATTTATACCTATTGACAGATACCAGTTTCAACTGAGATGATATTTTGACGTGACTTTTCAAATGGACATCAGATATTGGCATGTAATGTAGATTATATGCGTTCATCTTTTAGCTATAAATTAACTTTCTTGGGTGTGACGTCGCATATGCACAGATGTTTGGTGCAGAGGCCTGGCAGAAGCCAAGATGGTATGGAAGAGATCTACAGGGCACACTTGGCACCTTTCTCACGTCTGAGCCGAATTCTTTGGAAGGGACTGTGGCAGACGCCCTGCATGCTGCCCTGGCCCAGCATCAGAATGTCCGAGAATATAACTACAATGAAAATTTCGAAGAAGATGATTTGTATAGTCAGTCTATGGAGGATGATTATTGTATTTCACCATCAATAGCTACCCAATTTATTTACTCATGACGTGACAACCCTGTAGAAGAATATGTTTATGAAGATCTGAAAGAGTCATTTAATTCTCTTTTGAATCACCGGTTAAGTGAACACGACCAAGCTTATCTTTGCTCGTGCCTTGATCACTTGCAAGAGGTCCTGGGAGATGCTGTGCCCGATGACATAGTGATTGAAGCAATTCTGAAAAATGAGTTTTATGTCCAGCAGGCTTCGTCAGTGGTTCTGGAATGAGATAATGCACAGAATTTAAAGGAGAAGAGCGAAGGAGCCATGTCTGCAGGAAAGACATCAAAAGGAAAGTCAGTTGGATCTCGGTCATCTCAGAGTGAGTCTGAAATTGTGCCAAATATTGCTAAAATGACTGTATCTGGAAAGAAGTGAACTATGGGGTTTGAAGTGCCTGGCTTAACCTGTAAGGAAAATGGATATAGTCTGCATACACCTGACAAAGCACCTCCTGGTGACGATGGCAGCATTGATTCTCCTAACATTCTTGAGACCAGCACTCATAAATCTGCCCTCCTACATCCCCCCTTCAAGCATCAGAAGAGCTGAGTTCAGCTCCCACACCAGTGAAAAAGTCTGACAAGTGGAGGCACCAGAGAGACGTGAAGGCAACGCTGGAGAAGCAGCAGGGAGGGAAGCAGCTCCTCAACTTATGGTCATTGGTTATGTTGATGCTGGGAAAAGTACTCTGATGGGCAATTGCTTTATATTCTGGGTAATGTAAACAAAAGAACTATGCATAAATATGAGCGGGAATCTTAAAAGGCTGGCAAGGCTTCCTTTGCATATGCATGGTTCTTGGAGAAGATTGGAGAAGAAAGGGAAAGGGGAGTAACAAGGGATGTCAGCATGGCAAAGTTGGAAACCACAACGAAAGTTATTACATTAATGGATGCTCCAGGCCATAAGGACTGACTTCATTCCAAATATGATCACAGGAGCATCTCAGACTGATGTAGCTGTTTTAGTTGTTGATGCCAGCAGGGCAGAGTTTGAAGCTGGATTTGAGACTGGAGGGCAGACATCGGAGCATGGCCTTTTGATCCGATCTCTTGGAGTGACACAGCTTGCTGTGACTGTCAGTAAATTGGCAACAAGAAAGATTTTAAGAGATTGTTGGAAAACTTGGGCATTTTCTTAAGCAAACAGGTTTTAAGGAGAGTGATGTAACTTTCATCCCCAAGCGTGGTCTCAGTGGTGAAAATTTAATTACAAGATCACAGTAGTGTGAACTCACTCGATAAAGGATCCTATTTAATAGAACAGACTGATTCCTTCAAACCCCCTCAATGATCCATTGACAAACCTTTTAGACTGTCAGATGTCTTCAAAGTTAAAGATCTGGCTTATGTGTGACTGGTAAAATTGAATCAGATTATGTCCATTCTGGTGACCGACTGTTAGCAATGCCACCCAATGAGCCTTTTATAACAAAAGGAATCACTCTGATGAACATGTTAATTGGGCAGCAGCAGGCGATCACATTGGTCTTACATTGGTTGGGATGGATATCACCAAAATCAATGTTGGCTGCATATTTTGTGGTTCCAAAGAACCCATCAAAGCTTGCACTCACTTCAGAGCCTGGATCCTCATCTTCAGTATTGAAGTTCCTATAACTAAAAGATTACCTGTGCTGCTACACTGTCAAATCTCAGCGATCCTGCTGTTATTCAGCGATTGAATAGTGTCCTAAACAAAAGTACTGGCAAAGTCACAAAGAAAAAGCCTAAGCTGCTGACCAAGGGCTGGAAGGCACTGGTAGAGCTGCAGACCTAGAGACCAGTGGCTCTGGAGTTCTACCAAGTCTTCAAGGAGCTGGGTAAGTTTATGCTGCAGTACGGTGGCCCACAATAGCTGCTGGTGTTGTCACTGAGAGAAAAGAGTGATGGGTCCACCATGTTTCCACCATGTTCCAAATGCAGAGAGACAGTCAGCCATGGAGGCATCCATCCAGTGGTGCAGTTATGGACACAGTGCGCAGTTGATAATGTTTGTAGGTGAGAGAAACTAAAGCTATAATTAGCTGCCAAGATGTATTAATAATCACTCCTGCAAAAGTTTTGATTTGCCAACTGACAAAGAAAAACCAATATTATACTTCCATTTCATTAGAAGTTTTTTGCTTTGGGGAGGTAGTAAAATGCATCTGTTTTCCCAAGACTTGTGGGAATTATTCGAGGATACTTAAATTATCATGAAATGGCCTCAACTTCCGGCCAAAGCAACACAGTCTTTGTTTTCTCTTTTCCTTCTCCTGTGCATGTTTTAAGGAAGGACAGCTAATTGGGGCTTTTGATGTAGTCAGTCTTTGACTTGGATCTTTTTTGAGATAACACTAAGAAAATATTTACTGATGGTAAATCTATTTACCCTCTATTCTGTGTTGAAACTGTGACTGTCCCTCATGTTCAACAATTCTACCTTCAGGAGTGTGATATGAAATTACTGAAAGTTGTTCTTAGGTCACTGAGGTATTGTTTAAGTTGAAAAGTCAGATAATAAAAATCCTTAGTTTGAAAGAAAATTAACTTTCTTTCTTCCCCCAGATCTACAAAGTGTCTCAATGATCTGTAATTAAAATCTCCTCCAGAAGGTGAGTTGATTTACTTATTTCTAAAGTGCTCAATTGTGTAGACAGTTTCCCAGACAAGCACTAAGGCAATGCTCCTCCGTATTTATATTAACCTTAAGGTATTTATTTCTTGGATGAATTAGTTAACAGATTTCCATATGAGCCTTTTGTACACCTTTCATTTTTGTTGCTGCTTTCTCCCCCTGTTCTGCACCTGACTTAGGTTTTGCTCTGGTTTTTTTTTTCCTCCCTCTTCCTTAGAAGCTTTCTTCTTTGACCGTTTTCAAGTATCCTGGCTTTTCTCCAATCTCACATCAACTTGGATGCCTGCGTTTAACAGAGACTGAATCTGCTTATGAAAAAGGACATTTAGTATTTGTCATTTTGAGTCTGGTTCCCCTTAATATAAAGTTCTTTTATATGTAATCTCTTTATTTATTGATGCCCAACAGCCATAAGACTTCTAAAAAGCATTAACAGATGGCATCATAATGCTTATCTAAGACAAAAAGGGATTGCTTTAGCCTTCTCCCTGAAATTTTATTTAATGTGCTCTGCATATTTGTCAAAGTGCAGTTCTTGGGGAATAAATTAGTTATTCTCCATGTTCTCAAGAGGACCCATAATTGAACATGTCAGACATGAAAATCCAGGTGAACCAAATTCTAAGGATTAACCTTATTTTCACCCCAATAAAATACAGTAAAGATCTAGTCAGGGTGAATATCAGATGCAGTCCTTGATGACAAAATGTCATAGGAGATCGAGATTAGGGGATATGGAAGATGCAGCTAATAAGACTGCCCCAGTCTCACTGGATGGTCAGATAATCCATGTTTTGGAGCTAACACTCAATGCTTTGCCCGGATTTTGGGAGCTCAGACCTCTTTCATGGAAAGCTTTCAACAGGCACAATGTCCCTCTTTTCATGGCCCAAGACACCTGGAGAATGTGTGATATCAATGAGAAAACATTGACTATTCATGTAGTCCACATGTTAGCCAATAGTATCCTCCTAGAATGTAAATAACATCACATACAGAGAGGTTTATAAATTAATAATACCTAAAATTATGCTTCATGTTAAATTTCTACTATTTAGATATAAGGTTTTTTTAATATCAGCAGTAATTACAAAAAATAGAAAACAGTATTTATTCTATATTAGAACTGAATCAATGAGGGTAATTTAATAATTCATAAAGGAGCTATATTCATGAAAAGATTGCAATGGCCACAGTCCTCAGTCATGGCATAATATTAGCATTAGACAATTTCCATCTTTGTTTAATTGTACCACTACAGATACCACGTATTGTCACCAAGAGAATGCCCTGCTTTTCTTACACTGTTTACTCATTTTATAGTATGTCCAAGAGATGAAATACTATGGGAATGCTAATGAATTGGGTTTAGAAAAAAAATGTGTGATTGATTCTATAGAATGCTAAGGTTTTTGGGTCATTGACTTCTAGCAAGGAAAAATATGTAGATATAACCATAGAAGGCTACAGATTAAACATTTATCTTATTAAGGAACTTATCTTATTGATAAGCAATAATTATTAGTAGCCTCTAAAACATTTACACCGCAAAATATTTCTTTGAATGGCTAAAGTATCTACTCAGTTGTAATAGAACTCATTCATTCACTCCGTTAACACTTGTGAGTGATGGTGTGGTGAAAGTTTTATCTTAGTTTGTGTGTGTGGGGTAGTGTTTGAAAGACTATAAATTGAGATATAGATGATAAATATAAATCTGCATATATGTGTACCATTTGGGCATCCTCTGTGTTCTCTCTCTCTCCCCCCTATTTCTCTCCCTCTCTTTCTTTCTCTTATCTCCCTTTCTCTTTTCCTTGGTCTATCCCTCCTTTTCTCCCTCCCTCCATCCCTTCCTGTTTTTAGTCCCTTCTATTCATAAATTACAGATCAAAAATATTCTTAAAAATGTGCAACCTCTTCTGAATATATGCATAAGTATTCCTTTATCATTATTCCCTGCATAGTATAGAATAATGAATATTACATAGCATTTATATTTTATTAGTTGTTATATAGATTCTAGAGCTGATGCAAAGTATGCAAAGGATTGCAGAGTTATATGAAAAGTATTAACTATTTTTATGAGGGACTTGAACAATCACAGACTTTGATATCGTAGGGTTATTGGAATCAATCCTGTAGATAAGGGGCTGTGATACATATATGAATATAATTATGATTTACATTAAAAAGAATTATGTTTATTTAGGTCAATTCAATTTATCAAACAAAAAACAAAATTGTTAAATGTTATAGATACAACTGGAAGAAGTGAAGTAATATAATATTTATAGAATATTTATTTAAAAACAGAATATAACAGAAGTTATAAAATATGTATGGACAAGATCAAGTCTATAAAGAAATGAAAAACTTAAGGAAATTATTTGGTGAGATTGCAGGGTTAAAGGTATTACCTTAGTTCTAAAATTTAGCAGTTACAATACTATATGGTAAATTGTGTATCCCAGTCCCAAATTTACATGTTGAAAATTTAACCCTATAAAGGTTACAGGATGTGGCTGCATTTGGAGATAGAGTATGTAGAGATTAATCAAGTTAATATGAGGTCACTTTATTGTCCCCAATCCAGTTTGACTGGTGTCTTTATAAAAAGGTGACATATGGGCACAAATATACACAGGGGAAGGCAGCACACACACAAGTGTAAGACAGTCTCCAAGAAACCAAACCACTCAAAACTCATGGCTTTCTAGCTTCTAGAACTCGGTGAAAACGAATTTCTGTGTGAAAGTCACACAGTCCGTGTGGCTCTTTGTTATGGCGGCTATTACAGATGGTACAACAAATGGTAGAAAAATTCTGGAAAAGCAACTCACATCGTTTACCAGATTTATTAGGCCTTGGCTTCATCTCTAATTCCCCACTTCCCCTGTGACCTTCACATCTTCCAAGTTTGAGTAAAATAAATTTATTCATATATATAAATACAAGAACATCTTTTCCACTTATATCTTCTGGTGGTTCTAAATGTCAAGTGCTATTCTATTTTGAAAACGAATTGCAGACAATTAAGAAGAATTCAAAGGTGAGAGACACTGACTTGGTAAAAAAATTCTTTTAGAATTTTACATAAACATGGATTTCTCAGTCTGTAATTCACAGGATACTTCAGTAATCTAATCAGCATTATTTTTAATCTTACAATGAAAATAATAATAATGGAACTCCAATAATATTTTAAAAATTTGATTTTCTGCTCATGGAGTATTTATATGGACTCAATAGTGACAACAAAACTCCTGGAAAAGATAATATTACTTATATAGAGTTCTCTTGTTCACCTGTCAAATGCCTTTTACCAAGTTGAAATTTAAATTCTAGACAGAATGATGCTAATTTTAGTTTTAAAAGGTTTCAAAGAAACAGCACTGGAAATTAAAACAAATTTTAACTTGGACTATGTTTCCTCTACAATTCTGAATACAAAGGGCATGTTCCAGAGGAGCAAGGAGGAGAGAGGAAACTGAAAAACTTGATGGAGGTCTCCGGAAGCTGATTGAAGAAAAAAAAAAAGAAAAGAAATTGCATCAAGTTAAAATAATGCACCATTTGTAGATAAAGGGCAAAAGACCTGGAGAAAAGTACAGTGATTAAAATGCTAACCCCAAATCTGAGGTCGAATGAACAGATCATTTTCTTTATATTCCTTTCTCCCTAATCTCATGTTTTCCCTTTCAGTCCTTCTCTGGCACCTCTGCACTTTTATCTGAGAACGGTGCAGCTGACCCTGATGACTTCATTTTGCAACTCACATGGGACTATCGCAAATTGAAAGAATAGTATCTGAACTTGCTCTCAGAAGAGAAGAAAAAGTTTCACTTTTATAATTCAAATAGAAGCAGCTGTTATTAATGAAACACAGTTACAGAAAATGTCCAGCCCTAGAATATCAAGTCCGAGGGACACGCAAGATGATTTTTAAAATATAGGGCAAAGGTCAATCTTGTTGTCACTAGAGAGTATACTTCTACAAGTGTAGCCAGAGATGAAGTGGCCCACTTGTGATATTCAATCCACTTAAAATCTATTAAACAGATACAATCAAGAAATTAGTAAAGGGAATGAAATAGAAGTCTAATACATTGTAAATGTATCACTTCAAGTATCAAGATGGATAAACCTTAGAAGGTTGAGCTGAAAAAAAAGGATGTTGTAAAATGATATACCTGTAATGTGATTATATTTGTGAAAATAGTTTAAAAGAACTATAACACTAAAAATCACACACATACAACTGCAGTAAAAGTATTCTATGCATGATAATGATGCTATACTTATATTTTCAGGGTACTGATTAACTTTGAGAAAGGATTGAGAGTGACTATAATTTTAAATTTTCCCATAGATATCAATATTTTGATGAGAATAAAAACATAGAATAAATATAAATAAAATATTCCATGACTATTAATATCAGAGATAGCCATAACTCTGACCAATACATTTTATAACCTCAGGCTATTTGTGAATATTAATGCCATTTATTTTGGCATTTAAAGTATATAATTTCTGCTTCGTGGTGGGCGGGGAGGAGGCAGAAATCTTTTTTTTAATTAATTAATTTATTTATTAAAGATTTCTGTCTCTTCCCCACCGCCGCCTCCCCTTTCCCTCCCC
>NW_026067933.1:13717198-13922220 GCF_014885135.2 Alexandromys fortis
TACTTAATATTGACTCTTTCCATAAACAAGTATTTTGAACTCATAGTGATCTTTTTTTTTTCCAAGACATGGAGGGTTTCTCTATGTATCTCTGGTTGCCCTGGAATTTGCTTTTTATACCAGGCTGGCCTAGAATGCACAGACATCTGCCTGCTTCTACTTCCCAAGTGCAGAGATTAAAGTCACACACCATTGCCACCTTCATGGTCCCCTTTAACCAGTTGGCCTATCATTGTTTCTACCCTTGACCCTTTTTCAAATCACAAGGAAGATAGGACTTTCTTTTACATGAACTAAATTTGTCACCAAATGGATTGAACAAAATATTTTATTGAGTAACTTTTCTTTTGCAATGTGTTAGTTTGAAAGGAAATGGCCCCTAATGGAAGTGGCACTATTAGAAGGTGCAGCCTTGTTGGAGGAAATGTGTGACTATGGGGGTGGGGTTTGTGGTCTCTTTTCATGCTTCCTTCAGTGTGGCTCTTCCTTGACTTTCCATTGCTTGTAAGATGTAGGACTGACTCTCCACTATTCCTCTAGCATCACGTTTGCCTGCATGTTACCATGCCCCTGCCCTGATGATAATAAACTGAACTTCTGAAACTGGAAGGGAGTTACCCCAATGAGGTGTTTTCATTTGTAAGAGTTTCCATGGTTGTAAGCATTATAGCTTGAATAGAGAGGTGTCCTGGCAACTGGGAGGCAAGAAATACCACAAAGTCACACCAAACAACAAACCTCACACAACAGATTTATTGGGAGGGAAAAAAAAAGCCCAAGAGGGTGACTGCCTCTGTCAGGTGAGAAACTGCAGCAAACTGAACAGGATACACAGCTTATATGGAGTTTCTTGGGAAGGGGGTAGAACTTTTCAAGGTGGAGCTTTCTAAGGTGGAGACTGGTGGGATTTCATGTCCATAGATTGGACTTTTCACCCTGTAGGATGGGGGCAGAATCCAATAGTTAGGGTAGTTAGAGCATTTTGTGGGGTGGAACCTGACAAAAGTCCTTAGGGGAGGGGCCTGGCCACTTATATGGCTAGAGGGGATTACATTCCCCCTTTTTTCTTTATTATTGATACTCATGTCATGGAAAAGGTGGCAATGTTATACTTAGACTACATTCTCCTGGATCAGGACATCAAGGTCTTGTGGATTAACTTGATTTTTATCATTAGAGTATAATCAGGAGCAACTGGCCTCTGGCTCTGTAGCTAGGGGCTAATAATCCTGTAATTGCAACTGAATGAACATCTTGTAAGAGATTTTTTGAATCTATTGAAGAAATCTGGAAAAGAAGTTTACAAGGCAGGGTGTAACTAATAGGATTAAAAAATGCAGGAGAAATAGGATTAAGGATAGTTCCCAATTCTATACTAGACTGTCAATGAGCTACTAGCCAGAGATATCAAACTGTTTCTTACATTTTTGGAGATCCATCTGAATTGTCAGATCTTGTCTTTTACTATACCTGACTGATTGATGTAGAAGCAACATTCCTCCCCAAGGAAGAGACAAAGGCCATCTCTTTCAGTTGTTAGTGAATCTGATCCATGCCAATGTTGTAGCACTTGTGGTGGCCCAGTGAGTCTATTTGCCCTTAAGGGTAAGAATGTTCTGAGCAATTGGAGCTCTTGGGTGGACTTACAGGAAAACTGATAGGAAACAACTATGGAAGAAGTCAGTCCTGGAAAATCGCGTTGCAGCTCAGAAGGTAAAGTAATTCTGGCAGTCAGAGGCCAAGGAATACCTATAGCTCTGAAGGGATAGGTATCCTGGCACATCTGTATAGATTCTTTAGTGAAAGTAAAGAAAGCAGGGAGTTCCGTAGTGACACTTACACAGTAGAAGGGGAGAGGTAAGTGGTTAGAGCAGGAAGAGGGGAAAATAGCTGCAGAAGTTCAAGTTTCTAAGTATGTAGAATTGCACATGTGGTGGGGCCCTGAAGGGCATTTCAGGCAGTGTGTGCCTGTGGTGGGCAGCCCAAGGAGTATGTCAAAATATTCTTTCTTAACAGGGCAGAGATAAGAGGCTTAAGTTCTCTGAGATTGTGGAGAAAGAGTGGGTGTTGAGTCTGGGTGATATATTTGTTGGAGTTTGGAAGAGATTGGCAAAGTAGTAGCTCTACCTTGACAATAGGAGAACAAGAAGATGTGGGTATCTATTACCCTATCAGGACTAAATAGGTGGTCCCCATGTCCAGAAAGAGACAGATCACCCTGATACTGTGATGTCTACCTGAGGCTCCCAGTGAGAGATGGCAGTTGCCAGGCCAAGAAAATCCAAGCCCCCTTCGTCAGCCATGGCCAGATCTAGGAAGTCAACTGAAGGGCTACCTAGGCTTAATGTCATCATGTTGTGAGGGATATGGGAGCAGTTAATACCCAAGTGCCCTTCTTGATGGTACATTGGACATGGTCTGGTGAGGCAGGGCAGCAGCACAAGCACATGCAAACTCACAGTGAGTAAGCAAAATTGTCCAAGACAAACTGTCACTGGACCAAAAGCATGGTAACTAATGATGCACGATCCTAGCCAATCACAACATGCCAGCAGTGACCACAAGTTTCAGAAGAACAAACCAGAAAACATTCCTGCAGTATTCATTCATTCATAAAAAACCAGACCATTTTACAATAAAGATCTTCTGAACCGTGCAAATTGCTAGCCCCATCCTGCCTCCTAAATTCTTCTATCCTGCAACCTCAGTGGAACTCTGAAATACAGTGCTACAATACAGAAAAGACAAGATCTCTTGAGTAAATTGGGAACATGGGGACCTTGGGGGAAGGGCTAAAGGGGAAGGGATAAGCAGGGAGGGGAGCAGAGAAAAATGTAGAACTCAATAAAAATAAAAAAAAGTTCAAGGCCACCTTGGGCTTCATAGTGAGTTGTAGGAAAGCCTTGGCTACACAGTAAAAAAAAAAAAAAAGAGAGAAAAAAAGAAAAAAAAGAAAAGAAAAGGACCAAGAGGTGAGTGAGAAGTCACCTGGTGTGACACCCCATCCTCTAGGACCTCCATAGTGGGGCAAAACCCCGTGCTTCTCCCCCACCTGCCTCAGGTTATCTAGCTAGCCAGCTGGAGAGTTTTCTTCTGAGAGGACCAAGAGAGAAAACCAAGGGAAGTATTCTAAAGCACAAGCTGTAACTATACAGACTGAACCAAGACAGTGAACCAGAGAACAAGACCAAGAGAACAGGCTAAGAGAGACCTCAGTGGGTCCTATAGGACACTATGAAAGCAGTACTAAGAAGAAAGTTCATAGCACTAAGTGCTCACATCAAGAAAGTGGAGAAAGCTCATACTAGTGACTTAACAGCACACCTGAAAGCTCTAGAAGAAAAAAAAGCAGATGTACCCAAGAAGAGTAGAAGACAGGAAATAATGAAATTGAGGGTTGAAATCAATGAAATAGAAACAAAGAAAACAATACAAAGACTCAGTGAGACAAAGAGCTGGTTCTTTGAAAAAAATAAACAAGAAAGACAAACACTTATCCAAACTAATCAGAAAGCAGAGAGAATATCCAAATTAACAAAATCAGAAAGGAAAAGGGCGGCATAACAACAGACACTGAGGAAATCTAGAGAACCATTAGGCCATATAACAAAAACTTGTACTCCACAAAATTGGAAAATGTAAAATAAATGGGCAATTTTCTGGATGGGTACCACATAGCAAAATTAAATGATGATCAGGTGAGCAATTTAAATAGATTTATAAAGTGTAAAGGAATAGAAGCTGTCATCAAAAGCCTCCCAACCAAAAAAGTTTAGGGACAGATGACTTCAGTACAGAATTGTACCAGAACTTCCAAGAAGAGCTAATACCTATACTCCTCAAAATGTTCCACATAATAGAAACAGAAGGAACATTGCCAAACTTTTTATGAGGCCACAATTATCCTGACACTAAAACCACACAAAGACTCAACTAAGAAAGAGAATTACAGATCAATTTCACTCATGAACATAGCTGCAAAAATAATAAAATACTGGCAAACAGAATCCAAGAATACATAAAAAAAAAAGTCATAATCAAGTTGGCTTCATTTCAAAGATACACGGATGGTTCAACATTTGAAATCTATCAATGTAGTCCACCATATAAATAAACTAAAAGAAAAAGATCATCTCATTAGATGCTAAAAAAGCATTTAACAAAATCCAACACCCCTTCATGATAAAGGTCTTGGAAGATCAGGGATACAAGGAACGTTCTAAACATAATAAAAGCAAAAATACAGCAAGCCAACAGTCAGCATAAAATTAAATGGAGAGAAACTCAAAGCAATTCCACTAAAATCAGGAACAGGACAAGGCTTTCCACTCTCTCCATATCTCTTCAGCATAGTGCTTGAAGTTCTGGCCATAGCAATTAGACAACAAAAGGAGATCAAGGGGATTCAAATTGGAAAGGAAGAAGCCAATCTTGTTATTTGCCAATGATAAGATAGTATCTATAAATGACCCCCAAAACTCCACCAGGGACCTCCTACAGCTGATAAATACCTTCAGTAATGTGGCAGTATACAAGGTCAACTCAAAAAAAGTAAGTAGCTCTCTTATATACAAACAATAAAGGCGCTGAGAAAGAAACCAGAGAAACATCACCTTTCACAATAGCCATAAATAACATAAAATATCTTGGGGTAACACTAACCAAAGAAGTGAAAGTACTATTTGGCATGAACTTTAAGACTTTGAAGAAAGAAATTGAAGAAGATATCTGAAATGGAAAGATTTCCCATGTTCTTGAACAGGGAGGGTCAACATAATAAAAAATGGCAATCTTACCTAAAGCAATGTATAGATTCAATGCAACAATACCTGTCAAAATGCTAACGCAATTGTTCACAGACCTTGAAAGAACAATAATCAACTTCATATGGAAAAACAACAACAACAAAAA
Organism: Alexandromys fortis; assembly: GCF_014885135.2. Taxonomy (NCBI): domain Eukaryota; kingdom Metazoa; phylum Chordata; class Mammalia; order Rodentia; family Cricetidae; genus Alexandromys; species Alexandromys fortis. The sequence continues at coordinate 13,722,110 of NW_026067933.1, forward strand.
AAAACCAGAATAGCCAAAAACAATCCTGTACAATAAATGAACTTCTGTAGGCAATGCCATCCCTGACATCAAACTCTATTACAGAACTATAGTACTGAAAACAGCCCAGTATTGGCATAAAAACAGAGAGGCTGAACAATGGAATTGGAGCAAAGACCCAGATTTTATCCACACACCTATAAACACCTGATTTTTGACAAAAAAGCTAAAATTATACAATGGAAAAAAGAAAGTGTTTTCAACAAATGGTTCTGGCATAAGTGGATGTCAACAAGTGCAGAATGAAAATAGATCCATATCTATCCCCATGCACAAAACTCAAGCCCAAATGGATTAAAGACCTCAATATAAATCCAACTACACTAAACCTAATAGAAGAGAAACTGGGCAGTATCCTTCAATGCATGGGTACTGGAAACCACTTCCCTAACATAAACCCAGTAGCATAGACACTGAGAGCAACAATAATGGGACCTCCTGAAACTGAGAAACTTCTGTAAAGCAAAGGACAGAGTCAATAAGACAATAAGGTAGTCTACTGAATGTGAAAAGATCTTCACCAATCGCACACCAGACAGAACACTGATCTCCGAAATATATAAAGAACTCAAGAAATTAGACATCAAAATTCCATATATGAGTGAAAAGCACTGTTACAATACTCTTTAGATAAATTTAAAAATTTTATTTATTCTTTGAGAATTTCACGTAATATGTTTTCATCATATTCTTCTTTTATGATTCTTTCATATATTAGACCCCAACATTATTTTCTGCCTCTCCCTTCCCCCCATTCTTTATCCCACTTCCCCTCTTTCCCAGTTCTGCTACTTCTCTATTTTCCTTCAAAAAAAAAAAGAGCAAGCATTCCAGGTATATCTACAAAAGATATCCTAAAAATCTACAATAAGACTAGGTACATATCATCACATCAAAGATTGGACACAGAAAACTGGTAGAAGTAGACAAAAGAATAGAAGATAGTTCCTCTCCCATTGTTAGGAATCCCATAAGAACACCAAGCAACTCATGGATATGAAAATATGATCCATCCTTATGCTGCATACAACAAACATACCACAACACCAAAGTCAGACATTATCTCAGAGTAAATGGTTGGAAAGGGATTTTCCAAGCAAATGGACCTAAGAAGTAAGCTGGTGTTAGAAATCCTAATAACTACCAAAATAGACTTCAAACCAAAATTAATCAAAAGAGATGGAGAAGGATATTTCATTCTCATAAAAGGAAAAATCCACCAAGAGGACACTGTATTTTTTTAATTGGGCATTTTACTTGTGGATTATTTTATTTATTTTTAAACTAAATTTATTCATTTATTTTGTTTGTTATATATCCCTCTATAGATTCCCCTCCTTCCTGTCCTCCCAGTTGATCCTCGACCCCCTCTGTTCCATCCCCTAATCCACTCCTTTTCTGTTTCTGTTTAGGAAAGGGCAGGTCTCCCATGGGTATCAACCAAACAGGGTGTATTAAGTTGCAGAAATAATAAGCACCCACCCCCATGTATTAAGGCTGGGTAATGTGACCCAATATGAGGAGTAAGGTCCCCAAAGTCTGCATCAGTCAGATTGAGAGTCAGAGTCAGAGACAGACCTGTTCCCACTATTAGATGATCCACTAGAGGACTAAAATACATAACTGTAACATATATAGAGAGAGTTCCTAAATCATTCCCATGTAGGCACTATGGTTGTCTGTTCAGTCTCTATGAGCCCCTAGAAGCCCAAGTTAGTTGGCTCTGTGGATTTTCTTGTGATGTCCTTGACCCCGCTGACTCCTACAATCCTTTCCCATCCTCTTTTACAGGATTCCCTAAATTCTGCCTAATAATTGGCTGTGAGTCTGCATCTGTTTCTGTAGGATGAGGGCCCACTTGGTCGACATGGCCACCTGGCTAGCTTAGCCCCGAAATAATCACACAGAAACCATATTCATTAAAACACTGCTTGGCCCATTAGCTCTAGCTTCTTATTGGCTAACTCATATATTAATTTAACCCATTTCTTGTAATCTGTGTATCATCACATGGCAGTGGCTTACTGGGTAAAATTCCCAGTGTCTGTATATGGCGACTCCATGGTGTTCCTCTCTTACTCTGTCTCCTTTCTCCCAGCATGCCATTTAGTTTTCCTCACCTTCCTAAGTTCTGCCCTATCAACAGGTCAAGGAAGTTTCTTTATTCATTAACCAATGAAAGCAACACACATTAGCCAGTCTAGTACAGGAAGGAAGAAAGAGCTTCTGGTGACATAAAGCTGAGAGAAGCAGATGTCCTAAACTAGAGCCCCTAGTTCCAAGAGTTTCTGGGGTTCGGTATTTCCTCTGTTCTTTTCATGACTTGCTTGTCTGTAAAATTTTGCAGTCCGCAGTAATAAGGGCCACCATGGTTTAAACTCGTTTGTGACTCCTAATTTCTCATGAGTATAGATAATATTGTGTTTTATTTGTAAGATTTTTTTTGTATTTTTATTGACACAATAATTGTAGATGAAAAAGTCTTCTAGATAAACAAAACTAAACAACAGAAAAAAAATTATATTATAAAAGTAAGGATCTTGGTCAAGTGGGATGGGTAACACAATTGGGAAGTTAACCAAAACATTTTAGTTCTCAAATTTTAACAACCTATATACTTGGGCACATTAATTTCTCTTAGAATAAGCAGAATGTTGGAGTTCTACCCCCACCACTCTGTTGACCTGGAACTGAAGTGTGATGTGACAAATTTAGTTTAAGTTATTTCCCATAGGAATGACTCTGAGGAGCAGATGGCTTCTAGAAAGAACTGTTTATCATCTGGCCACTGTATTCACTGTTTAGCAAAATTGGATAAGGATGGTTAAACAAGGAGATATATTTTAACAAAGCACCTTTTGTGATCTGAGTGTTTTTTTATAAATGAAACATCTACTGATATTTTAATTAGGATTAAGAGAGCTCTTTGCATTTCACTCCAATAGTCAGAATAAAAATGAGTGTGGCTTTCAGGCGGTGTACTGGATTGAGCAGCTGATATTTTCCTTTGTGTAACATGAAGATTGTTATGGTATTAGACTGTCTCATTAGTAAACACGCCCTGTGTGTGCTGAGGTATTGGTAAGCACCTACCAAGACAGAATATATATGGCCTAGGAATGTTTCTTTTCTTTATGAGATTTTTGTTTCCAAATATCATCCTCTTTAGACTTTGATTCTTCTCTGTCAGCTGAGAAACAAAGTATCCTATCTTATAGGCAAACTCTAAGATTAATAAATACCCTCTTGTCTTTTGCATCTGAGGAACAAAGGTATTGAATCTGACAAGGTGCTAGTTTTATTTGTCTACTGTGAGTTCATGAATACTCTTATGTATTTATTTATGTATGAACTGGTTAGCTCAGAGAAAAGTATGTCAACATACATTCTTCTTTGCTCAGAAAAAAGTTTTCTTATTACTAGTATAATTAATTTGCAGTGAGGAATATAATCTATAATTTAGATCAGCTGTCTTGGGAGGAAATACTTTGTGTCTGTGCTACTTAATGTATCTGCTAACCATATGATCATTGTCAGTAATGTTTTAGAAATACAATTTCAAAATAAAAACAGCACTAGAGATCAAGTATTCATAATGTATTTTCTTTTATTTTTCTGCAAAAGAAACATTGGTTCATCACAACATTTATCAGGAGATAAGCCAAATTAATCTAAGCATAATAGGGTTCAAATATGGTAATGTAATTCAAGAACTGTGGGGGGATTAAAGTAAACTTCACTTCCCTGTCATGCGTTTTCTTTCCAGTAGACCTCACCTTGGGGTTCTTTTCATAATATGGTTTAAAGAGACACTGTAGAATGGCACAGATATCAGGATGCTAATGCCCAGGCAAATCACTTAGCCTTCTTGCCTCAGTTTCCCCATTTGTGACACGCAGATTAAAATTCCTGCCTTTAGGTGGTTTCGTAGACAGTTTTGCTTTGCAGCTTTTTCCCACAGTGATGGTGCACAGAGAGTGCTAAGTCACTGGCTATGATGAAAGCAGTTGCCAGTGTGATCTTAGAAGAGAGTATTCTCGTTATTCTTGCGTAGATATGAAAAGGACATCTACGGTGCTCCCACACTATAATTACTTCTTACAAATCTTCTCCGTCTTAAATGCCATCTGATGCAAGGTTGTTTCGCATAAGACCTTCTGCGAGTCTTAAAAATCAAAGTGTACAAACTGACCTTAATCGGAGCAGAGATTTAGAGAATTTATCTGGGTTCCAGATAATGAGTGTGTGTGTGTGTGTGTGTGTGTGTGTGTGTGTGTGTGTGTGTGTGTGTGTGCAGTGAAATTTATTGCAGGTATTCAAGAGAGTAGGGCTCCCTATGCCTCTGCTCTTCTTCTGGGGGTCTCGGATGGAACTATGAGAGAGATGCTCAATGTTGGGGGCCGAGTTGGGACAGGGACTGCTCAGCTGTTGAGGGCGCCTCTCTCTCTTGCTCTCATTTCCTGGTTATGATGGGCTGTTCACGCTTCTTGGTCCTTGGAAGCCATGTCGGCCTTAAGGTCCACCCTGTTGCTGCAGCCGTATTCATAGTCATACGAGGAGATGAACTTTGCAAAGTTGTTTGCAACCCTTCACTTTGGGTCAGAATTGTGAGTTCAAAATAACTTCCTTTATAACCTTCTCAGAGTTGTTTTAAAGTAGTGTTGTGCTAATGGCAAGAGGTTAGTGCTTAATACACTGGTCCATATCGTACATTGAATGCTGTAGTTCTCTTTTCAGAACTATCACGTGGCCACTCTGATTTTTATCTGTGATAATATACAGCTATTGGGGCCAAATGATCTATTTTGGAAATTGTAAGTGACCGTTACCTGTGCAAACAAACATGTTTCTGACTTATGACAAGCATGTATGTATGTATGTATGATGTATGTAATTCCATAGAATGCATGAGACTTTGTACAGTTGCTTTTTTTCATTTTGTCATATGCAGACCATATTCTGGGTTTAAGATGGGTAGGTGGTCTCATTGACTCTTTACTTCTTTATGGATCTATGTCTTTGACATGGATTGCTATCTCTCCCCAAGTTTGAGATATGCAGAATTCATGTCCTTAGCCTTTGTTTTGGAATATGTGTATGTGTGTGTTAATATTACATGTGCTTGCTTGCTTTTTTGAACTTGGTGTCCACTAGGGAAAACACAACTGACTGACTGCATGAGCCTGACAAGAGAATGTAGTTCATCTGAAGAAGAGCTCCTCCAGCCCACATGGAAACTCAGAAGTGAGAAATGTATGCTTACTGTTTTACATGGGTGCAATTTTGAGTCTGGATATTACACAACATCTCACAGTAACAGCAGCCAGTTTCCCAAAGATTAAAGTTAGAAACTAACAAATATAAAAAAGTCAGAAGAATCAGTCTTGAAATCTATTAATTTTGTACCTGTTTATCTTGCACATCTGATAAACTGGATGGTTGTAATACTACAAATATGAATAGATTACTGATTACTACTGTTGTGTGCATCGCAGCGAGAAAAGGAAATGTGGAACTAATTAGAATACTGGTAATGGGTCCAAAGGTGATAATATAATCTAAAAATTGTTTACATGAGACTTTATAATATGCTAAAATTATGCTGACTATTTGACAAATCCAGGGGCAAGGAGAAACCAAAGTCATGACTGCAGAATGGGTTGCACAAAATCAAAGCAGAGCAACATTTGGGTCCTTGTTTTATATTTCAAGAAAATATACCCAAACTTTACCAGTTATTTTTGCTTCCTGTTGCTATCAAACATAGTTTATGTTAATTTTCATTAATATTTTCCATTTTTAATGGAAGCAGTCTATGAGATTTGTTAAAGGGGTATGAATCCTTAAATAAGGGCAGAGAGAAAAACTTTCTGATTGCATTAATAGTTTTCTTTTACCAATAGCAAAATCAGCTTTACACGTATTTACTATTTTAACCTATAGCTCTATTTCCACATTTATTGATCACCTTTGTTTATTTATAATCTTAAAAATCCTTCATGATTATAATGTCCTTGAAAGGTGACTCACTGGGGGTGGAATTCGATTTTGTTCACTGATGCTATTAGTTTACAAGCCTGGACACCAGTTGGTTTGTGAAGGCTGTCATTTGAATATTTAGTGTGCAGAGGATGTGATGTGTGTTTCTGGAGCACATAGAAGCTACTTTTGTGCTCATTCTTATGGGAGAGTTACACAGTGCTGCTCTGAGTGATTCCTGCAGTGCTTTTGGGGACAAACATTGGATTAAACTGTATTAAATTCTTTTTGCTCTAGCCCTGAGTCTATTTGGCTGTTAAAAAGGTTCTCCTGAGTCGGGCAGTGGTGGTGTATGCCTTTAATCCGAGCACTCAGAAGGCAGAGGCAAGTGGATCTCTGTGAGTTCGAAACATTCCTGGTCTACAAGAGCTAGTTCTAGGACAGGCTCCAAAGCTACAGAGAAACCCTGTCAAAAAAACAAAACAAAACAAAACAAAACAAAACAAAAAACCCCAGAAAGTTCTTCTGGTTATTCTAGATTTTATCAACAATAATAGTAACATTGATAATTGTAGTAATTACTGATTATTAATTGTGTGCCATAAATGATTCTAAGAATTTTAATTAAGGTAGCATCATATAGTCTTTGTAACAACTGTGTCTTCATGACTTCATGTAATCTGTCGAATGTTCCTTATTGTGAGCTGTGCTGGTTAACTTTGTCAACTTAACTGGATTGAGGAATGCTTAAAAACTTGTAAAGTCCACTTCTGGGCATTTCTGGGAAGATTTCTAGAGAAGACTGGCATATGGGTCAACTAACCGAGTGACAAAGGGCCACTCTACAAATGGAGAGCAGCATACCATAGGTTGGGGATTTTGTAACAAACGCATGGAAAATGAACAAGAATGTACGCTGTATGCTGGACCCTTCTTGAGTGAGCGCATCATCTGCTGCTGCCGTCAATTGAACATCAGACTCCAGATTCCTCAGCTGTAGAATGTTCCCTTACATGAGGGACTCTCTGGGATGCTTTCTGGCCTTTAGTCTCAAATGTTGGTCTTTTTTATATTGAGACTTCCAGGTCCCAGGAATGAGCACCTTACAGTTTTCCTGCCTCTCTAAACTGCAGATGATAAGTATGGGACTGCTTACCCTTGTGCTTAAAGCAATCTAACCAATTGTCACTGCCATTTGCATATTCTGTTTTTTTTTTCCATGACTTTGCAGAACCCTGACTAGTCTACCAGTGACAAGAGTGACCTGGGAACCCAGGTAGATCTACAGAAGGCTGTATCATAATAATAGGTCACCCAATGCTTTAGTCTAGTGATGTCAAGTATCACATTTTCATATGGTGGAGATTGTATTTGCATCATTTAGTATAATAGCCACAAGCCAAATGTTGCATTATCCACTTGAAATGTGGCTAATAAAATGAAGGGACTGGATTTCATTAATAAATTCAAATGTAAGTAGCTGCAAGTATCTTGATAGAATTTCATTAAATAATAAATGCACCTCTCTGGACATGACATTTTATCTTGCCTTTATATAAAAATGGAGTGCCATCCATGCATTTCCTACATGCCCTGCTAGTGGCTAGGACAGAAAGATAAAAACCAATCCCCTTTTCCCTCAAATGTATTTCTTTTATCATTCCTAATCATACAATGTGACCTTTACTAAGTGCAGTGTTGGTCATCCTGCATTAGAGTGGTTTGAAGGGCTTACTGAATAAGAATTTCTGTGAATGAAGGTCATAGGTGACTTCAGAGGGCCGCTGGGGTCTGTAAGGACAATGTGCACAGCAACTACGTCAGTGCAGAGAACAGCCACATTCAAACACTTTATTAGTTCAGTTATTAAATACTGGCTGAAACTGGAAAAAGTAGTGACTTTACATAAAGGAATAATTAATAGATGTTTTAAATGAAGAGATAGTCTGTGTATCTTTCAAATATATATGAATATAAAGGTACATATTAACCTTTAGTCACTAAAGATATAATAGGGCACTGAAAATATACAATATATTGCATTAGTTGCTGGGACTATTCTAGTGGCCAAAATTCTTAACCCTAAGGAGCTTACATACTGTCTTGGGGTGAGGATGGTTATTCTGGGAGTCAACAATTAGCTAAACAACCACCAGTAATATATGATATGTCTGGTGGTGATTTTTTTTTGTAGGAGAACATAAGGTATTTTAAGGAGGGTGTGGAGTACTGAAGATGTTAGATAAGATGATGCAAAATTTTATACAGAGTTGAAGAGTGGATCACATCAGGTACTGTCTACCTGAGAAAAAAGTAAATGCAAGTATCCCGAGATGGGAGTGAGATATACAGAAGGTAGCTAGAAAGATGGAATACTGTTCAGTGGAGTGAGGTGGGTGGAGTGTACTATTGTAGGAAAGGGAAATGAAGTCTAGCAAGAGAAGAAATCAGAGAACTACATAGGACCACGTTTGCTGGGCCTTGAAAGGTCCTTAGCTTTAGTAGATTTGCATTCAAAATTGATAAGATTCAAGCATAGGTGGATCAACAATTAAAGAAAATATCCAGTGAGTTAACGTAGCCTTCTATGTTATTTTGCGTCATGTTAATCATACATATGTTTTGTAGATATTACCTTGCACATTTTCTGGAGAGCTCAATATTAGAGAAATACAAATAGTTATTTCATTGACTAATATACAGCTTATCAAATGGAGAGGAAGCCTGAAATGGTTATTGGGAAGAGAGAAACCAAACCTCAGAAGAGGAAGTCCCTAAGACAGAGTCCTAATTTGTCCTGGAATTCTCATGATAAGTACCATTCCAATGCTTCCACAGTTCTTCCTCTTCAATAGGTTATTTGGATTTAGCAAATATTACTTACTATTTTCCAGAAGTTATTTTAAAGAATTTTATGCAAAGGAACAAAGGCAATCTCTTAACACTGCCAAGGTAAAGTCTATGAGTTTCCTCCTCAGATAGCAAGTGGAGTTCAAAGACATATAGACAGAAGACACAATAGGCAGCTTACTTCTTAAACAAGAATCTGTGTTGCAAGGAAGCCACTTGTTTGGTTCCTGGCCACCCAGATAACTTAGTCCCGAAATAACCACACAACAAGCCCTCTCAGGTTTTATGTGGATTTAGTTGGCTACGTGGGTGACAATCTGTTCGAGGGAGTGGTTGCTTGTTTTTCCCGCTGCCTGGCTAGTTTAGCCCTGAAATAATCAATTGTTGCAAGGAACCACTTGTTTGTCCCAGCTACCCAGAACTGAAATAATCACAAAGAAACTGTATTAATTAAATCACCATTTGGCCCATTAGCTCTAGCTTCTTGTTGGCTAACTCTTACATCTTAATTAAACCCATTTCTATTAATCTGTGTATTGCCACATGGCAGTGGCTTACTGGCAACAATTCGGCCTGTCTGATTCTGGTGGCTCCATGGTGTCTCCCCCTTACTCTGCCCTTCTTTCTCCCAGCATTCAGTCCAGTCCTCCGGCCTATCTAACTTCTGCCTTGTCAACAGGCCAAGGCAGTTTCTTTATTCATTAATGGTAACTGCAGCACACAGAGGGGACTCCCACATCAAATCTGAATAAGGCAGTTTACAATAGTTTCTGTTATGTGGTGAGAAACATGGTTGAATTTATGAGACATTTTCTGAGTAAATTAGACAAAGGATTGGATATAACGCTGAAGTAGGTATATCAAAACACACTCAACACTCTGCTTAGAAAAATTTCTTTGAGCTCAAATTAAAGCTCTAACTCTCCTAAAGATTCATTAATGATCAGATTTTGATCAGTGAATTATGTGAAAAATTGTGTGTTTGGCTCATTCTCTCATTACTTGGTCCTGCTTGCTCAGCTGTCATAGTGCATGATCTAACACACAGTGTAATTATAGGATTCAAATGCTCTTCTCCGTCCAGACTCTAATGCAGCCAGGCTTAGAGCTCTGAAAATGCCACCACCTTCCTTAAAGCAATGAAGCTGTTTCCTAATTGGGGGTTGACTTTTGAACAGAGCCATTTCAAAAGGGACAGTACATTAAAAAACATGATAAAGGGTTGTGATTTAGGGTTACAATAAAAGTCTATTAAGAAAATAAAACATTTTAAATATCTGAAACCGAAGTTTCTGCCTCAAAAACCTCAGTGAATTAGTGCTTTGGGGCTTATGTTTGGCCAATCTAACACAAAGCAGAAAAATGAAACGTTTTACTTTACTAAATGCCCCCGCGTGTGTATGATTAAGACTGTAGCAGATCTCAATGGGCCTGAACGGGAGGAAAGAAATTCAATAATTTAAGTCAGCTTTATTGATAGAATTACATTTATGATAAAGTGACCTTTTCCTGTTTCCGGCTTGTGACTGGTTACTACTGAAATGGCAATACTTAACTCTGTGTGGTTTGGCCTCAACATTTCCTGTCAATTCTCTTTCCTCTAATTAAACAGCGTCATTGCTCTATTGCTGCAAGTGGGCGGTGTATTGGTGTGATCTGTGATTTAGAATGCTAATTGTTCCCTGATATCCAAATCTCCCCTTCATCCTTCTAACAAGGTTTAGTGGGTCGTGTGTTTGCCTTGCCAGCTATCTTTCTAGCCATCAGCCCCTTCTGCGGCTTCATGAGCCACATGACTTCTTGAGGCATCAGGGGAAGCCATATTTGCTATTATCCATTTCCCCTGCAGTCTACCTGAGAGGAAACTGTTTGTCCTTCCTTTCTGCAGATGAGAAGATAGATGGAGGATTGGTGTGTGGGCTTCAGTTCCAAATTCCTGACGACAACGTGGTAAATACATGCTCCATGAGTCAGTGTAGGAAACCAGAACTTCAGTAGGGATTTGGTTAAAGAAAAGACTAAATATAGTCAAATAAGTGTTCAAATGTAGTCAAAAAAGAATCCTAATGGCCATCATAGAAGAAATCTGAGCACTGCCACGGAACGACCAGTTTTGGGTCAGGCTGTTACCCCTAAGGCGGAGAGGTGTATATATGATTTAGCTTTTCTCTTGATGGCTCAGGACACGTGGTACCATTACAAATTGTGCATGGAAACACTGTAAGGCTCACATCTGCTAGAAACTGCTGCAGAGTCACTAATGTGTCCACTTCTTCTATATTATGAGCATGCATTCTCTTCTACTTTGCAAGCATCTCAAGAAGACATCCCGCTGGAACATGTTACATCTAGAATTTGGCTGTGAAGATTCTGGGAAATATAGTTGACTGATCATCATGATAAGAAGAAAGGAGTAGATTTCAGGTGTCAGTAAACAATAGTAATTAACAAAATAGAGTTTTGTGTGCCAGATCCTGTGATCAACCCACAGATTCTGAAACATATATGAGAGTTTAAAGGAGAAAGAAATCACCACTGGGATTAATCCACTGTTAATGATGTTTTAGTCACTTGTTGTTGACGCCAGCATTAATTCACTTTTTTTTAGAGGTGGAATGCTGCAATCAGCATTTGGCATTGGATTGTAATAATAAGACCCCACTGCAGACTAGCAAGCTGGTGACCCCTATTATATCTCTGCAAATATCTGGGAAGAGCATCCCCAAAACTCTCTTGGAAAGCGGTCCATCTGCCTGTGGAGGATAAGCTTCAGTAATAATGGTAAGGTTAATTTAGAATGTTGGGCTTTTGTTGTTGTTGTTGCTTTCAACAAGGCCATAGAAGTAAGATATTCACTTAGAGAAGAATTGGTTAGCCTGCAAGCAGAGATAAAGGGAATATTGCTAAGCTAAGCTCCTCCATCTCTGCCTCTAAATAAAATACAAAGTGAGTTTGGAAATTTCAAGACTCCAGGGTTAAAATGGCCAGATGTTTCTATAACCCCAAACAAGACAGCAACTTCAGCAGAGGGGAACCATTCCTAAGCCAGTTATGAGAGCCGAGCTCTTGGCAAAGATCAGATGAAAGGTTCTGCTTTTTACTCAGTTTTATCGGATTGTACTAAATTTCCACCCCCTCAATGGACCACCTTTTTTATATTAAAGCCCCAACCTCCAAGGAGACTATATTAGGTTTAAAGACATTTAAAGGGGTAATCAAGATTACATGAGGTCATGAGACTACAGCCTTAATCCAACATAATTATATCATAAAACGAGTCCAAGACAATAGTACAGCTCTCTCTCTCCTGTCTCTCTCTCCTCCCTCTTCTCTCTCCACTATTTCTCCATCTGTTTTCACAGACACCATGAGGATATAGCCCAAAGGTAGTCTAACCGTTTTTGGAACTTTGATCGTGGACTTCTAGTCTCCAGAGGACTAAATTTCTATTGATTTACAATGCCTGCGGTATTTTCTCATGGCAGCCCAAACATACTGAAGCACATAGCTTTTCATATTGTCCTGGTGAAGTGAAGTTCCTATTTTTAAAAAAGTCACAAAGCTGTTGACTAATTAGGACCTTGTGATTGTGAGGAGTTGGGCTGTTATAGATTCAGAACCAATTTGCTTTGGGCTATCTTTAGCTCCTTTAATAGTCATTCATTGCCTACCTCTGTATCTGACTTAATACCCTTGTAATGAGACCTTTCGGCAGGTATTAACACAGTATGACCTTCTACCAATTCGAAAGCTGAGTATGCCATCAGATAGTGACTTAAATCCACCACGGAGATTTCTTTACTTTGCTATAACCTTCTGGCCTTTGGTTTCCACTAATATTGAGAACCCTTTTATTCTTCAGTTGTATAAACTTCACAGAACTTTTTCCATGTCAAACTTTTTTTTTAGGGATATCCTGAATTTGTGCTCTCTTTATGGCTATTCATATTTTGGCTTAAGAATAAAAAAAAATCACTCATTTGGAGGTGAAGTTTCTGTTTTGCATTCATTTTTCTCTGACTCTAACCTTCCGTTGATAATAGAAAAACAATGGAATGGGCACTGCTAAGTGATTACAAATTTGATTCTTTATGCTGGAAACCTATGCCTATCTAAGACTTTTGGCTTCAGTTATTTTCATTTGGAATTTACTGTAACTGAACAATTTGAGAGTCTAATAAAAGCTGATGTTACACATCTGTAGGCCAACCAAGATGATACTGATTGTTCAGTCTTAATGCAGCCTGAGGTGCAAAATTACCTATTAGCAGGCAACAGGCTATGATAGCTTTAAAGGACACCTCAAAGACCAAATGCCAATGCCCATCTTACAGATCAACATGGGCATGGTATCTCAGGGAGGCATTTCCAAACGTGGAACTGGAATTTAATAATGGACTAAGTAGTTGATCACCCCAAACAAAGGAAGATTTACCAGAATATCTATTCTGGAACATACTGTGGGTCATGCAAACGTTATTATAACTAGCTGATGTACATGGAAATGTAAAGACTGGTGATAGCTATGCTCTTACAATTTCTTTATTTCCCGGTGGAGAAACTCCATTCCTACTTCCATCCTGAATACTGTGATGGGACAAATGATTTACATTTTATTTTATAGCATGTCAGATCATGACTTATTATACCCAGACTTGACACTTTTTATCACCCACACATCCTAGACACTGAGCTGAATTCTGATACTGTAACGGACTTGGCAATGGGCCCTTGGGGAAAAGAAGAATGCTGCAGACAGGAATAAAGAGTTCAGAGCTGGCCAAAATGTCAGGATTTTAGGCCTGCTGGTTGCCCTTTGCTCTTTCTTTCTTCTGTGGTGTTTTAATGCGCTGTAAGCCAGTACAAGCAGCATTTTACTGTCTACTTTGCTTTTAGGTGCCTTTCTCGTAGTTCTGGCCAATGGTGCTTAAGAAGACATACAATGAAACGTCTTTAAAGATGCTGTATGTACATGTATGCTGAGTTTTGTCTATTACTTTTCATGCTGTGCCATTTGAGGATATGGGGATAATTACCATCTTGTACTATGGCAAACCAGGTTTTGGCTTTTTGAGCCATGTAGCCCATCCTATAACTGAGGATGACCCCCAAGCACCTGATTCTTCTGACTCTGTTTCACTGATTTTTCAAAGTTGTTTGCTAAGAAGTTTTGAGTTTAAAAAAAAAATGCCAGTTTGAGGCCAACCTCTGGCCAGTCAAGGCTGCATAGTGAGATCTTGTCTCACATAAAAGAAAACAAAAATTAATGCAAAACTTTGATAATTAGTTTGTTGGTTGCATGGTACAAGCTAGATTTTATCAAGCTTTGTAAAATCAGAAAGAACCGAAGACTTTCTCCTGAATCAGAAAAAGAAAAACAATGAATTTTGCTTGATATAAGCATCTTATTTATGTGGTTTTGAAATGATAACACATTTTACTCAGGCACACAACTAGTATTTTAAATTCACCTTGGAATGTGTAACTTTTATTCCTGAGAAGGAAGCCACATAATTGCAGAGAAAGGATTTACTTCTAATACAAAGTAGCCCATTCATTTTTTTCAATTAAGAAAGAAGGAATTCAGTGTAACTATCTCAACCCCAGTGTAGTCTTTGTTTTTCTCTTTTCTCTTTTGCCTTAAGCAATGAAAAGGATTAATTCTTTGTAGTAATTTAAATAGAATTACTTGTTAAAAATCCTCTGCCAAGATCAGTGAAAAGGGATTAGTTTTAAGCTGCCTTAATCATTAATCATAATACTTTTAAGAGAAGAACTATCAAGGAGTAATGATTAATATACTGATTTTTTTTTACTGTGTTGTTGAGGGAAATCAGGAACTTTCACATGCTAGGCAGGTGCTCTACCACTGAGCTGCACCTCAGCCCAGTTACATAATTTTTAATCACATGTATATGAATTCTTTCTTAAAATTACTTATATACAATTATCTGGAGTTCATGATTGCAGGTTTTAATGCTAAAATATACTACTAAAGGTATTAAGTTCCTCAGTTTGTAAGTTGGTTTTGTATAACATGGCATACAACACATTCCCATTGGCCTAAATCAATGCATGGAGATTATGAATAATTTTATTTTCTATTTTTATATGCTTTCATTGGACTCTTACAGGAAGATACCAAGTCTCTGATTCTTAAATAGTGAATAAACCAGTATAAACAGGATATGAAAGCATGACAGGGAATTGACAAAGATACTTTTATGTGGATTTTTGAATTAACCTAAAAATTTCAAACAAAACCCAAAATAGGATATTTCTTCTTTAGGGTGTGTTTCTGGACAGAACGAGTTGTCATTTAACAACTCTCCCAGCCTTCTATCTTTCCTATTACAGTTGACCCAGGACTGTAAAAAAAGAGTTTGTGTGGAAGTGCAACAGCGTTTGCAACCTCTGCCTTACAAAGAACCTGGTAAATTATTAGGCTACAGAGGCAAGAGAGGTCTGCAAAAATATTCAGGAAGTCAAATGTCTAGTCTTGAGAGCTCACAGAAGAGAAACAAATGAGGGATTCAGAGTCTGCGAGGCCATTATGTTCAGCACTGCAGATACAAGGCACGATCCTAAGCTATGGCTTTTATGCCTTTTGCTCTATTTCATTTTATTTTCTGACCGTGCTCTAAAAGTGCTTCAGAGACTGGAGGCAAATGCTCTCTCTAGCTACAAAAAAAGTAGAATCTGAATACAGCGACACAGAGGCCTCAGTAATAGCTCAGAAAGCTCAACGGGAAAACAGAACGTTCAGGTAGAGGAATTTACATAGGGAATTCCTATCATTTTTGCAGATAAAGGGTGCTGTGTTTTACTATAATAATCTCCAAATAAATAACCCTTATGCATTTCAATCATTCCTACTCATAGGCATTAAAATGGAGGATGAGGGTATGGAAAAATACTTTCTGTAGTATAGCACTCATATTTCTTACTTTTTCTTTTCTTTTTTTTTTTTTTTTTTTTTTTTTTTTTGATTTTTCGAGACAGGGTTTCTCCGTAGCTTTTGGTTCCTGTCCTGGAACTAGCTCTTATAGACCAGGCTGGCCTCGAACTCACAGAGATCCGCCTGCCTCTGCCTCCCGAGTGCTGGGATTAAGGGTGTGCGCCACCACCACCCGGCATATTTCTTACTTATGCTGGGGCTTATCACCCACTCTTTCTCAAAGTGGCAATGGGAACAACATGCCACCTTTCAAGTGTCTGGTGAAACATGTATTTGATGTTGGTTGTGTATGCTGTATGCTGTGAATATGTTTTTTTACCACTGCTTAATAAAGAAGCTGCTTCAGCCAATAGCAGGGCAGAATATACCCAGTTGGAAGAGATATATAGAGTAGCATAGTCAGAGAGACACCATGTAGCTGCCAAATGAAATAGACACCAGGACCTTACCAGTAGGCCACAGCCTTGTGGTGATACATTGATTAATAGAAAGGGATTAATTTAAGATATAAGAGTTAGTTAATAAGAAGTCTGAGCTAATTGACCAAGCAGTACTGCAATTAATATAGTTTCTGTGTGATTATTTGGGTCTGGGAAACTGGGAACAAATGAACAATCTATGTTTACATTTGTTTTCAGGTTAAAATTAATAAAGAGGGACTGTGCCTTGAGAAACACTTTTCAATGGGGAAATTAAGTGGCCAGTCATTCTAGATCATCTTTATTGATGATGGGGAAGCCAGTGAGGCTGATTTCAGCTCAGTATTTCTCAAAGTAAGCCGAGCCACTGGTTGTGTTTCTATACATCTATTTTTTTTTCTTTTTAACTTTTGGGGTGCCCTTGCCATGCTGAGGTGTGAAATTTTACTTGGGGGCTTCATTAAGTTAAAGCAAGGCTGGTACTTATTTTTTTGAGCCCTAAATCTATTTATATATATATTTTCTTTTTTTAATTATTTTTATTGAGTTATATAATTTTTTTCCGCTCCCCTCCATTCCTTCTCCATCACTTTCTACTCTCTCCCATGATCCCCATGCTCCCAATTTACTCAATCAATTTATGTTAAAGAATTAAGGTCAGTGATTGCTAGTTCCTGTTATTTTAGGTTTTGTTGTTGGTGATGTTGTTTTGTGTATTTTTCTCTTCTTTGGGATTTGCTGTTGTGAGATCATCTATTGTCTGTGCCTTTGTTAATGTAACTAACTTCCTTGGCTTGGAGTTTTCCTTCTATTACTTTGTGTAGGATTGAGTTTGTGGCTAGGTATTGGTTGAATTTGGTTTTGTCTTGAAATATCTTGTTTTGTCTATCTATGGTGACTTAAAGTTTTGTTGGGTAGAATAGTCTGGGCTGGCATCCATCATCGCTTAATGTCTGCATAATGCTTGACCAGGACTTTCTTACTCTTATTGTTTCCATTGAGAAGTCAGGTGTAATTTGATAGATCTGCCTTTATATATTACTTGGCCTTTTTCCTTTGCGGCTCTCAATATTCTTTTTTTTTTTAAATTCTGTATGTTTATTGTTTTGATTATTATGTGGTGAGGGGAATTTTTTTTTCTTTGATCCAGTCTATTTGGTTTTCTGTAAGCTTCTTGTATCTTCATATGCATATCTTTCTTTAGGTTGGGAAGGTTTTCTTCTATGATTTTGTTGACTATATTTCCTTTGCTTTGAGTTGGGCATTTTCTCCTTTCAATATCCCTATCAATTTTAAGTTTTGTCTTTTCATGATGTCCCATATTTCCTGGATATTCTGTGTTAAGTTTTGTTAGACTTAATGGTTTTTTTGACTGATGAGTCTATTTCCTCTATTGTATCTTCCATGCTTGAGATTGTCTCTTCCATCTCTTTTATTCTACTCTTTATGCTTGCATTTATGGTTTCTGATCATTTTCCCATATTTTTTGTTTTCAGAATTCCCTTGGTTTGTGTTTTAATTATTTTCTCTATTTTGTGGTGTTGACATTGTCTACCCATCTTTTCCTCTGATTGATGTATTTGATGTCATATCTCTGGTTATCACACTTCCAGGAGCCAGGCTGAGATGGTTGTTCCTTGTGGTAGAGTTGGGGACAGGGTTCCAGTCAACCAGGAGAGTACTCAGTGTTCCCAAATGCCATTTGGTGCTCCTGGACATTGCTCATGCTCTCCTGGAAATCATCCAGGCCTGCTCCCACAGAGATCACCTGCTTGGGCCTACACCCATGGAGTATACTGACTCAGGCCTGGTCTTGAGGTGGTGATTGGCTTGGGCCTGCTCCTGTGGAGGTTGCTGCCTGATCTGGAGAAGGTTGCTTTCTAAGGCCTGTTCAGAGGAGGCCGTTCATTCAGGCCTGGTACTGTGAAGTTGGTTGGCTCAGGCATATTTCTGTGGATGTCACTGGCTCAGGCCTGCTCAGCAGAGGTTGGTCACTCAAGCTTGGTCATGCGGAGGTTGCTGGCTTGGACCTGCTCCCATGGGTGTTTCTGTCTTGGGCCTGCTTCCACAGAGGTTACTGGCCTGGGCTTCAGTACTTATTTCTTAAGCTCTCTAAAAGGTCTGTGCTAAGAGCTTGAGCAGATTAATAATACATAAATGTTTAATAACTGTTTTCTATTATTCTCTAATCTAATCAGTGGTCCTATCATTAGTCATCTTCACTTAATATCCTAACAAAGATTTAAGTGATTTATTCAGTTATCAGTAGGTGGTAAGCATGTTAGAGTTGAGGCCTTTGGTTTCTTGATTCTAATAATGCTTTCTTTCCTTCCACCCTCTCTTCCTCCCTCACTCTCTTCTTCCTTTCCTCTTTCTTTTCCTCCCTCTCTTCTACCCTCCCTTCCTTCCTACCTACCAGTTCCTTCTTACCATTTCTGGGAATCAAACCCCAGGGCCTCACATATGCTTCACACGTACTTGACTACTGAATGGGGGTTGATAGTTGTGAGGCTTGGGCCGTTTGTGGGGTCACTGTCAATGGGACGAGGATCTATTCCTAGTGTTTGAACTGGTGTCTTGGAGTACATTCTCTTTGGAGGGATACCTTGCTCAGCCTAGATATGGGGGGACGGCCTTGGTCTTTCCTGGAAGTGAAGTACCAGACTTTGTTGACTCCACATAGGAAGTCTTACCCTTTCTGAGGAGTGGATAGAGGAAGGGTGGGGCAGGAGGAGAGGAAAGAGTAGGGACTGGGATAGCAATGTAAAATAAGAAAAAATGTATTAAAATTTCTTAATAAAAAATTCTCTGACAGCCTGGCAATAGCAGTAGCAGGTTTCCTTTAGGGCCTGTGTTTTTTGCTGTTATGGGCATTCATCTAGGATTAAGTGTCAGGCATGAAATTCACTCCTGTGGTTTAGGACTCGAATCGAGTCAGAAAGTGGGTTGTTACTCCACAATAGCTGTGCCACTACGGCAACAGTGAACACATCTTGTTTGGAAAGTCAGTATTGCACCATTCTTGATCTAGTATTGGGTAAGGCTCCCCTAGCAGCCTGCAAAGTATTTCTGGCAAAACAAAACAAAAACAATTGTTCATAAAATGGGGAGGGAGACATGTTGAAGGGAATCAGAGCATTTGGAGGGGAGAAATGGGAAATATGATCTTATTGCATTGAATAAATCTATGAGATTTTCAGAAAGAACAAAAAAAGTTGTTAAAAATATAAGTCAAATAGAGAGTTTAGAAAAGATAGTTTTAAAAAAGAAAGCAATTTCCTAGATTTGGACATTTTTCTGGTAAATATACTAACCTGAGTTTTGGTTTTTATTTAAGAGGTACTTAAAGACAAAGGTCTTGTCTAGTCCTCTAATATCTAGTGTAGGGCCCCAAACAGAGTGAATACTTTGTAACTAGTTACTGACTTTCAACTAACTCCATTGTACCAAATATGTTTCAAAATAAACAGACTTCATATATGAGAGGCTTGTGGGTACCAGTATGCCTGTGTGTGTGTGCCCCCACCCAGGGACATCTGAAACTTTATAACAGCTTTGGTATTGTGTATGGTTGGGTAGCCAGAGAATAAAGTCCTGCTTCTATAATTGACACTATGGGAATTGAAGGAAGCTTTACTAACGTCCGATTTCCTTGATCCATTTCCCAAATCCTTATTAAGTCTCGAGAGTGCAGCGATGAGCTGAGAAATATCAGCATCTGAATGACACCAGGGAAGAATTTGCCTTGTGCTTCCAAAGACACTCGAGCACGGAGAGTGGCCAGTGCAGACTGTGAGGCACAGGTGTTCCCTGCTCTGTGCTGGCAGGAGTCTGTTCCTGACAGGCTGTGCACTGGGCACAGGCAGGCTCCCAGGTGGTCCTCAAGGACAGCCTGCATTGAGCCAACTCATTCTACTGAGGTCGAAAAGAGGGCTTGGGCATACTACCAGGCGTCTATGGAAGGCAGAAGTGAGTTACTGGAGGGCAAGTTTTGACATTTGGGGAAATAATTCTTGACTAGTAATAAAGAAATGATTCATTCTCTTAGGACAGTTATGCAGTGTTTAATTCTATTCTAAGGTCAGTGGAGACTTTTAATGAATCTTAAAGAATAAAGATCGTATTGTTAACATTTTCCATGACGTTTACTTACACATTAGTTCATAACCAAATCTTAGAACTTAGGAATATACAATATCTATACATACCACTGTACATTTTCTTTAGAATCCCAGTAAAGAACATGGGAAACTATCCAGGCACAGATCAAGACCTTAGCATGGTTTCCTCTTCTGAAGCTTGTATTGGACTCTGTAACTTCAGAGTCCTGGAGAACTGTGTTGATAATTAAAATTCATCCAAACATTCTAGCCAGGGTTGCTACAGAAAGATCATTAACTCACTGTTCCAGAAAGATGTGACCATACCATCAACCTATGCCTGCTCTCCATTTTACCCTCTCATGTCCCCTTATATGTAAGAACATCCATGTCACCCACTCTGCATTTTAATTGCGTCTATATGCTCTCTGGGCTTGTCCTCTCTCCTTTATCTCCGAACAGAAATACATACACCCAAACCCTTTCCAAAACCATGGTGATTTATGGTTTGACATTTCAGCTTTTTGACATACAAATCCCTTTACATCATTAAGATCATCAGACAACCGTCCCTTGTCTGTTTCTGAAATAGAACTACATATTAAATCCATGCTGTTTTACAACCATGATTGGCAGTGTTTAAAAACGTTTCTCAATGATGCATAAAATAACTGCATGTTTCATCCCTGAGAGCATCACTGGTGGATGGCATATGGAGGCTTTCCCCATATCACCTTTTCTTGCATGGATATATACATTTTTCCATGTTCCCTTTGGGGTGTCCTTTCTCTCGCAGTTTCTGTTTCTTCATAGGGGTCTGTCAAACTGCAGGTGCACTTCTCCTAGAATACAGGCTTAAAGTATAGTAAAAGAATTTGTATTTGCAAGACTTGCCTGGGTATTGACTCATGGGATGTTTCTTATTGATTTGTTTATTTTCTTTTAAGTAAGAGAAGTTTAGTATAATCAGAAGAAACACACATGTATTTTATGGAAACCAATTCCTTGAGGTATGGAATGGTATTATAGAGAAAGACATTCCTCCTAACAAATGCCATAAACTATTTCTCTCATTTAACTCTAGTATCTATTCTTAGGTAACAAAGTAGAAGGGTATTGATTTTCCATTTTTGTTTTTGAATGAAAAATTCACTTGTATAATTAAAATACTACCATAGATATTATGACTTAAATTTTTATGGAAGTTTTATTTTTAATATACATCTTTTGATAGTTTCTGAGATTTAATTATTTGTATTTTGTGTGTATGAGGGAATTGCTTGTGAATATGTCTGTTTACTACAAATATGTCTCTGCAGGGATCAGAAGATGGCCTTGGATCATCTGGAACAGGAATTACAAACAGTTGTTAACCACCATGTTGATATTGGGAGCATAACCCAGATCCTCTGAAAGAGCCACCAGTACTCTTAATTACTGAGACATATCTGCAGTCCACGGGGACACTTTTTTTTAAAAGACTTATTCTTCTCATTTCTACTGGGAAACCTGGTAAATTTAGCCTTTTGGTTCCATTTAATTTTCAGTTCTGATGTTATAGCAGTTTGGGGTCTGATCAGTCACTGCCAACGTGGGTTAAGCAGAAGGTTTGGGGCCAAATCTAGAATTCTATTCAAAGTATAATGTTACACCTTTTCAAACTACTCTAAATTCTTGATATCAACTCTTTGACTCTTGTGTCTGCTTTTCATCTTCCTCCACATCCTACCAGTTGATTGAAAGCTGGACCTCATGTTAATGAGAACACTTGCAGCATATGGTGTATTGCTTTGAAATCACAATGAGAAAGTAGCCAAAAGAGAAAAAAAATCAACTTTATCTAGGCTCATGGTTTCAGTCTATAGTTGGCTGTCTTCATTGTTTCTGGGCCTGTGACACAGCAGAAATGACTGGAGGATATGGAGTGGTAAGGCTGTGATTTCATGGCATCCAGGAGAAATGGGGGTGGGGAAAGATGTAGATAGATAGATGAAGGGTGTGGCTGGCCCGTAGTCAGAATTAACCAGACCAGCCCAAAAACAGGGAATATAATTTTAATAAGTGGGAGCAAGAGAACCTCATATTACCGAGATCCAGCGAGAGTCATGCGCAGCCGAATGAATACAAAACAAAGGGCAGACCCCCTGGATACCCAGGTCCTTCTTCTGTTGCCCCAAGCGGCCACACCCTAGCCAAATGTGATTGGTTGAGCTTCCCATCAGATAGATAGATAGATAGACAGACAGACAAACAGATAGAAAGAATGAATGCTTCAATGCCAACTTCGACCAAGAAGGTCTATCTTCTAATATCCCTTTCAATAAAAATTAATGAACGCATCCATAGATGATGTCAGCACCATTATGATTAATAACACTACCACTGCAACCTTCAACACTTGAACCTCCTAAAGAACTATCACACAAGGTATATGCAACACACATTTTAAATAAATAATTTATAAGTTCGTATACTTAACAGTAGGAATAATATTAGGATTCAAATGAATTTGCAAGTAAAACAAATTCAAAAATATAAGCAAGTGAATGTTTCCTTAGAGATGAAAAGTGCTCTGTTTATGGAATATTTATGAAAAGTTTTGTCTGTTTCTTAATTGATGTTCTGTTAAAGGATAATATTAGAGTACACTAATTTTTCAGCTTATTGAGCTATTGGATAAATAGGTACATATATATGTAAAACTGTGGTTAGCATATATGCACACACGCACATTCATAAACATAGATACACAGTGCACACATGCACATACACACACATCAAATGCCTACATATCAATATTTGGAAGCATAATGTATTTCCCTCTGAATGGCCAATGTTCAATACTCCAGTAAAAAAACAAATCATTACATTGATTATGCTATTATTATGTTAATATTTCTATTTCTGGAACCTAATACATTTTTGTCTATTCGTTCCTAGAATTTGTTTCTTAAGTGAAGGCAGCAATAGCTTTTTCTGCGTGCAATGTTAAATGTCAGATCCAGTGATGCTGAGTCTGTCTGCCTTTGTCCCTCTCACCAGGCCGTGTGCCACATCTCTGAAGTCAACAATGCAGACAGTAGGATCTTTAGTTCTGAACAAGGCAGGCAGTTCAGAGACCTGCAGCCAATGGTTCTTGAGCAAAACAGAAACTGAAGTAGAAAACTTCACAGATGCTTTTAAGTCTGCCTGGCTCTATCTGAGTGAAAACTTGGATGCGCCTGGTCAGGAAGAGTCTGTTCCCACCAGTCAGATGAAAAGGACTGAACTCTGTGTCAGTTTCCTCCAGGCTGCTGCAGTTACGATCCAAGACCCTCTCACTGTGATGAATCCGAAGCTTTCTATCTTTCAGCGCAGAGAATTCTTTCCTGAAGTAATGTTATATTCTCCACATTTATATGTTAGATACTAAACTCTTCTGCCACCTTTTTTCTTACACTTGTAATTTTTTTTATTTTCTTTTTCTTTTTCCTCTTGAAATCAAGTATATGTTTGTCTAGGACTTTTAGTGATTTCCTTATCTTTTAAAGAATTAAAAAAATACAATTCTTTTCTATCTGACAAATAAATATAAATAACAGGATCTGTAGAATGGTGTTTGGTTTCATATCAGGCGCCAATTCACGCGAGGCCTGCGGGATCAGAAGCTGGCGTTGACTGAAAGTGCTTTCAAGGAAGATTGGTGGAATCAGGTCAGCTCTTAGTTAATGGGACGTGCAGCAAGATAGCAAGTGGTTGAGATATTCTTTCAGTGTTTTGAAAAGACACTGTGATGATAGTTAAGACTTTGCTTCTAATGTAGAGAGACACGATTCACTCATGGAGGTCCTTAGGGCTGGTTCACAGGGAGCCTCAGTGTACCCAGTAGGTTTGTTTAGTGTAAATTTGAAGTAAGTCTGTATTTCAACCACTAACTTGGAGACAAAATAAAAAATTCATTTAAAAGACTTTCCTCACGGAGTAACTTCCTAGCCCCACTAATGGATGTTCTGAGAACACATACCAGATCACCCTCATCAACTAAAATCTGCACTTATACCCATTAAGTTATTAGAACACATGTCCCCTGAATGTTGAACAGATTCAACATCTAAAGAATTCAATCCACACTATCTGATGTGGGATTTGCCCTCTGTATGCTGTGGATACCATTGGTTAATAAAGAAACTGTCTTGGGCCTGCACAGAGCACAATAGAGGTAGGCGAAGAAAACTAAACTGAATGCTGGGAGAAAGGAGGCAGAGCCATGGAAATGCCATGTAGCTGCCAGAGGGGAAAGCTGCCAGCTGGAACCTTGCTGATAGGCCACGACCCTCATGATAAGATATAAAATAATAGAAATGGGTTAATTTAAGAGATAAGAGTGAGCTATAAATATGCACAAGCTAATAGGCCAAACAGTGTTGTAATTAATATAGCTTCTGTGTGATTCTTTTGGGAGTCTGGGCAGCTGGGAAATGAACAAGCAGCCTCCAACAGCAATCTTTTTTCTTTCTTCTGTTTAATAACAGACTAAATGTTTGCATATACTTGAAATTCATATGTTGAAGCCAAAACGTAAGTTAAAGGGGATGAGACCTGGGGGCATTTAATTAGGTCTTGATTAGATCGTGTGGGTGGGGGAACCTCTTGGGAACTTTAATGACATTTATACAGAGGAAGCAAAACAGAAAAAGATTTCCTGGGAATTTGGCAGGCTCTTATTAGGAACTGATCTTTCAGCACCAAATTGTAGGTATAACCAGACACTAAAATTGTGAGAAGAAACTTCTTGTTATCACAAGCGTCTCTGGTACTTTATTATAGTGTTGCAAGCTGACTAAGACAAGGTTGACATTGCTAGGCCAATGGGAAGTCATTTTAACCCCTACAATTTTGATTTTATTTCTTCAGTGTTGTCAAAGAGCCAGGTTAGCTCTTCTCTTATAACAACCCATGGCAGATATTCAACAGCTACATCCTGTTTAATACTCAACATTACCATCTTAGTTCAAATTTCCCGAGTTCTTCTAAAGAGGTACAAAAGGAGCAAACAAAAGCCACTCCCTGTAATTTTATCTCTTAGGCAGTATTACAGAAATGGCACCTGTTGTCTACATCAGTTAGCAGTTTTGGAAAGAATACCTTAATTGCATGGATTGAATTTTATCAGTTTAAGGATGAACTTTTCTATGCTATTTTAAATGATGTGACAATTCCTGACCTGAAAACCTATTTACTCTTGGCAATGATAATAAATAACAAGTAGGTTGGGGTTAAGTATGATCAAAGTAGGTCATATGCATGTATGAAAATGTTTCAATAAGACTATTTATATAATAGATGATAAAAAAAATAAGAGCGAGTCGTGTTAGCCCTATTATCACCCATGTGAAGGAACAGGAGAGTCTTAGCTTTAAGCCAGTGATACTGAGTGTGCAAGAGAAAGAGATGAATCTTGGTGTCTTGTCATGAACATATGCTGTAGGTCTGAAATCTTGAACTAAGGGGATAATAAAAATCCCAGGCGTCAAACACACTTTGATCTCTGCGTTAGCAGAGCTAAATGGTGTTGTTGCTGTACATGAAGAACCAAGGAAAAGACAGAGGGAATAGCTAATATGAAAACTTAATTTATATTAAATCATTTGCTACTTTGCCGGTCATTTGCAACTGAAAGTCACTTCCTGCATGGATTTTCTTTATGCGTGGAGCAGGAAAAGCAAAGCATGATTTGTGAGACAGAGGCACAATGACAGTGAACAGGGATTTTTTTATTTGTTCTTTCGTGTGAATTGGCATAGGCACCAGGAGGAAGTTAAAACACAGAGGTTAATTGAAAAATGAGATAAACAAAGCTCCTTGAAGGTCTCTGAATAATTTCTCCTGGCAACATTGACAGTCTATAACCAAGAGGCACTAAAACCTACATCCAACTGCTGGAGATTAAAAAAAAAAAGCTAAAGTTAATTGTCTCTCTGTTCCTTCCACCTCATTTCAGCCCAATTATAACCAGGAAAAGTCATTTTGTCTAATTTGCATTAATTCACCTCTATGGAAAAATACCTTAGACAGTGGATTTGATTGTTGTTTGATATTAAAGACGTTTTTAAAATACCTGTCACAATTCCCAAAGGTAAGTTATTTGTGAAGTTCCTGCATGAAAATTCTGAAATTCCAAGATACCTTGAAATCACAGATGTTAGCAAAAATAGTTAAAAATCTGAAGGGCATCATAGACGCTGGAGTCTGTGTCAATGGATCCATGTGTATGTCCCGTTTACTCCTCCCAAGAGTCCCTTTTAGCCAGGACCAACCACATCCTGGATGAGGATGCAGAAGCAGGGTGAGGTTGAGTTGCAAGGCATGGTCACACAGCTAGGGAGAATAAGGAATTAATTTGAAATCCACACACCTGATTTCAAATTCCATGAAACTATAGTAGAATGATGGTGCTTCTTTACAATCACATGATTGTTTTGATCTGAGAGTCATTGCTAAGTATCAATTAAACTGTCATTTTTCCAAACCACCAGGAAAAGAGCAACTATTGTTCGAGTAGGGTAGCATTAGTTCACTTCCTTGGTTTCCTGGGAGGCTCATGTGCTCATGCGAGCTACTATCTGGAACTATAGTATTTAGACTACTCTGTTGACCAGTGAACACAGCTGCGAATCCAAATGACGACTCCCGTTTTGTTTCTGGCATATAAGCAAGCTAGGGAGTGTCAGTGTTTCCAAGGGAGTACTTTTTATTCTTTTAGCCATGCAACAAGCACGATCACGGGAGAAAATTAGGTGTCCCTGGATATGTTTGATGGCTTTTTTTTTCCCTCTTAGAATGGTATGGAAACATTACTTCTATTGCTTTTAATTGGTGGACTAGGAACAGAAGCTGAATGTATACAGAAGCATTTATATTAATAGGTATGAGTTTCCACAGAGGCCTTTGTTTTCAAAGTGCTGAACTCACGGCCCCTTTTTGTGCCTCTTTCTGGTGCTAAAGTGCTCATAATCATGCGGAGCATCTGGCCGCAGACTATTGTTTCTCATTAGGAGGACACGGCTCTGAGGCCATTAGGGCTTCTTTGTGGCGAACAATGCTCTCTATCTTGCCCTATCCAGACTCTGGAGCTGTGAGCTGCCGCTGCCACTTCTAACCTAAGGTACATCGTTTTAGGTTGCTCTGCGGCTGTGCTTCCAAACTTGAAACGGGAAAGCGGCAGAGACCCTATGCTTCGGTCGACATCATTGTTTCTCTGTGTTTTCTGCTGTCTGCCAGCACTAACTACTGAATCAGGAGGGTGGTGAAGGGCTGAACCTGCAGTATCTTGGGCTGATATAAAATATTTGCATCTTAAAGTTCAGAGTTAGGATCATGGCCCCTTGACTCATTGCAGACCAGTCCAGGAGATGAAAAACTGGACTGGGACTAGGGATTCCGGCTTCAGACATAAACCTTTATGGGCATTAACTTGCTCCTCACTGAGAAGGAGGAGAATTATTTTCATACTGCTTCCATGGGGCGCCCATGAGTTCCAGCCAGGAACTGGAGAGAAACTGGCTCACTAAATCAGCCATTCTCATCATCATAACAGTCTCTGCTTGGCCGACACAATGCATGTTACCGTCTCCACATGCAGCTATGCCAGCTTGTCCTCCTCTGATTTTGACCTTCTCTTGCTACCGCCATGAAAAGAGCAGCAGAATCTGTCTGGGTGAAACAGATCGTGTTTCCTCACAGAGCCATGTGAGAACAAGGGTGGGAGGAGACAGAGCTGGTTTGTGGGGACGAGGCTGCTTATCATTGCTTCCAGGCACTCATTTAGTTTTCTGTCCAGGTGTGGAGACTGGGGCCAGGTTTCACTGCTAGAACGCCTCAAAACAGAGAAATGAAGTCAGGGCAGTTAATATGACTGCTCCATTAGAGTGTGAGGAGGAGACAGACAGACAGACAGACAGAGAGAGAGACAGACAGACAGACACACACACACACACACAGAGAGAGAGAGAGAGAGAGAGAGAGAGAGAGAGAGAGAGAGAGAGAGAGAGGGATTGAGGGAAAGGGGAGGGAGGGAGGAAGAGGAGGAGACTTAGAAACAATACATTACAGTTACAAAACAGTTTGAAGGAATGGAAATGCACCTTGATTCATGATACATACAAATAAATGTCCATGTGTGATAGCTGCTGCTGCTTTCCTGAGAAAGATCTCCACTAGGAAGAGCAGCGTGAGCTGTGAAAGGCAAGGGGCCGAAGGGGAAAGCACCGACACCCATCAGTCCATAGGACGCGTTTAGTTTTGAATTTTGCTCCATTTTTGAAACCATGTGTTTAGGTTGCAGCTCTTCTGTACATGTAGTTTTTTATCATTATGAAGGACTGTACTGTACACATGGTTTTACACACACACACACACACACACACACACACACACACGGGCAAAAAACCCCTATTTTTCTTTTCGAAGAAAGAAAATGTTCACACATGAACGAAACTTTAAGGGACCCCTTAGGAGGTGACACAAACAAGAACGGCATGGGGTAGAAGAGAAAAATTAGGGAGGGTGTCTGGACACGGGCTTGGCAGGGACAGAGAATGTGGGCCACTGAACACTGACCAAGAGGCTCGTGACTAGAGTTAGAAAGGACTTCCCATTCTAGATGCAGATGGCTATTAGAATCACGCTGGCTCTTTACGGGATTTATAAAAGTCCCAATGTGCAGGTACACTCTCGATGGCTCATGTGGTTGGAGATGAAACAGAAGTTGAAAGTTGTGCAGACATCATTTCTGATGGTTAAATAACCTCGTTCAAAGGTTGTAATCTAAATCTGAGCTCCTCTCTGTGAATTTTAAGACTGTGTAATAAATACCCTGCTTATCCCATGAGTTTGTTGTTACAAAGAAAAATCAGAAGTTTTTGTTAGAGAGGCATAGGTTAGTTGGATTGTGCAATTTTGTCAGGAAAGAAGAGTGATAAGAAGTCCCTTTCTATTAGCAAGGTTTATCCTGAGTCAAAGAAAACATGTCCCTGACAATGTCTTATAAACACAGCATCCTGTATATAAGCACTTCAACAGAGCAAAGCATCACATAAAATCCTCATCAGCTAAGGCAGAACCTGGGCTGCAATATTTCTCATGGGGGTTGACAGTAGTTGTGGAAGATTTAAGATTAGTTAAAACTCAGTCATCGTTGGCTTCTTACTTTAGAAAGAGCTGTGCAGGACACCAAGAATGAGACGGAAGGAACAAGCAAGGACACTTAAAGTTAAATAAGAATATAATGTCTGTAGAAATGAAACATGAAAACTAGCGTTCCTTTGCCAACCAGAGCCTGAATTTATTGCCCTGGGCTTCTCCTATTAGCATTGATAATTAAAGCAGTATAAGGAATGTCTTGCATTTGATGTTAATAGTGTCGTGCTGGCTGCTGCGGGACCCTGGGCCTGATCTTTATCTGCTCGGCAGGTAAATCTTTGAGTTCACCTTTAAAAAGCGCATTAAACATTCTGGAAGACAGTCTTTAAACTTGTGGGTTCTCCAGTGATCTCTTAAGTATTAGAAGCTCAGATTAGAGGATGACATCTTATAATCGTCTGACTGCTGCCCGACCTGTGTAGAAACAGGATAGCACAGCAGCCTTACAATGTGGATCTTAAGCTTCTATTTCTGCCTGAGGTTGACCTTGAGGGTCCACTAAAGCCACGAAGAAAAGATCAATAAGACAGAACTATACATTTTTTTTTTCCCACAGGAAAAAAACCTACATTTTTCTTAAAAAAAAAAAAACCTGAACCACATTTACTAAAATTAGTGATAATGAACTTTGTATTTGTAAAATTTTGTCAAGTAAATGTGTGATCAGAGCATTAGTTAGCCTAGGAAAGCACATTTGAATTATCCATTTCCATGATGTTTTATGGACCTTCTTAGTTTGATGTTTTTTCTTTTTCTTTCTCTTGCCCTTTAAACTCAAGGGCTCCATCTCTTGCCTCCAGCCAGGTCTGTGCATAGGTGGAGAGTCCTTTACTGAATGAAGCAGGGACAGCCTCCCAGGGTTCTCATCCTGAAAGAAAGCTCGCTCTCTCTCTCTCTCTCTCTCTCTCTCTCTCTCTCTCTCTCTCTCTCTGTGTGTGTGTGTGTCTCTCTCTTACAGGATGTCCATTGGCAGTAGCTCTTCATTTGTGGGTGGGACTTTGTTACCTCCTCCTTCGATGCTTGTATTTATGTCTGGCTTGATGTTACAGAGGTCTTGTGCCTTAGGTACTCACAACTGGGAGTTCCATGCCAACTGCCCTGCTGTTATCCAGACAACACTGTTTTACTGTCGTCGTGCACTGCCTCTGGATCTGCCTCTAATAATTTGACCACATCTTATTCTGTAATGATCCTTGATCCTTGGAAGTGTGTGTGTGTGTGTGTGTGTGTGTGTGTGTTATAGATGTCCCATTTAGGTCCGAATATTTCATAATCTCTTATTCTCTGCATACAAATGACTTGTGAGTCTCTGTTTTAATCATACACTGCAAAGAAGCTTCTCTGATGAGGGTTGGGAGGGTATTATGATGTCATTGAAAATCAGTTTAATACTGCATCCATTTAGCATAATAATAATAATAGCAGGTTCTTCCTAGGGGACTATGACATGCCAAACCACGTGTTCTTTGCCCCATTAACAGTGCCAGGTATTGGTTCCATCTTATAGGGCGAGATTTAAATGCAGTCTGGAAATGGTTGGTTATTCTCATAACTTCTGCTTCATTGCAGCAGTGCGTGTGTGCCTTGCCAGTCTGGCCTTCCCCTCAATCTCGTGGTAAAGCCCCTTTGAACACTGTGAAAACTAGTTGGTAGGCATGAAGCTTTGAGTTTGGTCCTGGCTTGATAAGGCTCAAGTATGTGGCTTACTATTAAGTTCTGTAGGGTAACAAAAAAAAGTGGCAATAGTCTATAAAATTTGAGGGCCGGTGTGACCCTTTTGACAAACAACTACAAAAGGGGAAATCCATACTTGGCACTGGGCTTTCTTTTCTCCCCGACCTTCTATGGTATCTAGGAGAAGCACCATTTCCCCCCATTACACAGTAACTCAATTTAAACTTTTTGTGTATGTATTTTAGGAAGTTGGTTCCCATATGACTTTTTAAAAAACCCTTAGCATCATTGACCCTCTTCACATTCTATACTCTCCCAGTTCCTTCTCATCTCCCGACTTACTTAATTCTTTTTACTCCATTATATGTTTCTTTCTTAAGTTGTGGCATGGAATGTAATCATGGAAGGGACTATCCCACCATCTTTGCAGCCCTACTCATTCTCATTCCAGGTGGGAATTTCAAGTGCTTGTACTGGGGCTAGAATTTTGGGGGCATCTTGGAATCCTGCCGTCAATATTCACCATGAATAATAATCAGAGAGGCTAATTATCTATTATGCGGATAGTATTTTCTTCTTAGATTCATCACAGGGCAGACATTTGGTAACACTATCCCAAGCCTCTATATAGATAATACAAATTGTTCTTGATTCTGTCCACATTGAATTATCTGTTCTGTCCCTACATGAGAATTATCACAGAACTTTATAGAATTAAAATTAAATCCCTGGCCTCCTGTGCTATTTTCACCTTTTTATATTTTACGGAAAAATTTATATTTTACATTTAAAATAGGAATTTATAGAATAATGTATATTTTTAGGATAAGTATAGTAATTTATAGAAACAATAGGATTATTTTATTTTAATTTTTAATAAAAAATGTAAAAACCAAATAGAAAGACTTCAAGCAGGCTTAGTATTTTGTGTTAAGCTTCAGTTGATAAAAGTTCACGAGAAGATCAGCAAACCTTATTTCACTAATCAGTGACACTACCAATCCAATCTGAGCTTATTTAAATCACACAGTGCTTTAAGGTATATATTACTAGTTGGGAATACATACCAAAATACCAAGGTGAGGGGAAAAGAACGTGGTTCCTCCTTCATTCTACAAGCAAATTCCTCTCCTGGGGACAGATGCTAATACTTATGCTACACCGGAAAAGTGTCACACTGAGAGCAAAGATTTACTGTGAGGACAAATGGGAGTCAATCAAAAGAACAATTCAGTCCGGTGCTCCAATGTGGGTCTCTGTCTCTGTCTCCTTTCATCGCCTGATGAAGTTTAATATTCAGGAGGATGCCTATATGATTTTCTTTGGGTTCTCCTTCTTATTTAGCTTCTCTAAGAACCCGAATTATAGGTTCAATGTTCTTTATTTATGGCTAGAAACCAAATGATCTCAAGGTCCAAATCAGGAGCAGAAGGAGAGAGAGCACAAGCAAGGAACTCAGGACCGCGAGGGGTGCACCCATACACTGAGACAATGGGGATGTTCTATCAGGAACTCACCAAGGCCAGCTGGCCTGGGTCTGAAAAAGCCTGGGTCAAAACTGGTCTCGCTGAACATAGCGGACAAGGAGGACTATTGAGACCTCAAGAACAATGGCAACGGGTTTTTGATTCTACTGGACATATTGGTTTCGTGGGAGCCAAGGCAGTTTAGTGGATGCTCACCTTACTAGACCTGGATGGAGGTGGGTGGTCCTTGGACTTCCCACAGGGCAGAGAACCCTGATTGATATTTGGGCTGACGAGGGAGGCGGACTTGATTGGGGGAGGGGGAGGGAAAGGGGAGGCGGCGGTGGGGAAGAGACAGAAATCTTTAATAAATAAATAAATAAATTAAAAAAAAAAGAAGAAAAAAAAAGAACAATTCAAACAAGAATATCAGAAACGTTGAGAAAAGGAGCAATCCCATGACTCAAGTATGGATCTATGCCAAATCTGGAAGCCTGGCTTCTGCTGCAGAGCAGATGCGGAGGGTTCATGGAGTAGTCAGTCTTTGCCCACGTTGTCACTACTTTTTCCAAAGACTTCCAGTCAGGACAACATAAACAGTTCTTCCTCCATTCACTGATTTAGAGAAGGTCAAAGTGCACACCAAAGTCCAATGCTTCTTTCCTTTTTTTTCATTTGTGTGTATTGTGCTGTATGTATGACGTATGTGCTTGCTAGTGTGGGTGTGGGCCAATGTGTGTATGGAAGCTGATGTGCATGTATACACACTTTCCTATGGATGTTAGAGGTCAGTTCACGGTATCATTCCTAGGTCATTCTTTATCCAGTGAGCTTCAGGGATCTATCTACCTTTCTCTGCCTCCTCTGCACTGAAGTTACAGATGCTGACTGCAACACTCAGTGTTTTACAGGGTGTTTGGATGCTCAGATTTAGGTCCTCCGAGTGCACAGGTGCTTACCTACTGAGCCATCTCCGCTGACCATCCAAGATCCCTTTCTGAGCAGTAAGGTGCTTACATTTCAGAGGTACTGCACTGCAGAATAGAATTCAGTGTCTAACAACCTGAGTACAGCATTTCTTCTTGTTGCCGTGCCATGGGCCTTGTAATTTTCAAAATCAACACTTGTCGGAGAGACTAACACGAGATCCTGTCTCATTATTACTAGTCTTTTCTTATTGCAGTGTAACTAACTAAATCTGTACCCTTACTTCACAGTTAGGACCTCTCTCTACTTTTGAAATGGACCTTACCTGCTTGTACTTGTAGAGCCGAGTTGATGTATTTATGGCCCCAATGAAACACCTAGATGGACACTGTCTTGACTTATGAACTCTGTGCAGACTTACTAATGCCACCAGGGGCATCTAGTGACATAGGAGGTCACAGATGAAACAATTTTATCTTTCTTCAAACATCTGCATGTTTGACCAAATGGTCACTTTCCTTTTACCTTTACTTTCCATGTTTTATTGAGTAGATTGTCAGCTCTTTCCTTTAGCCCAGGATAACCAATATTAAGTTTCTAATTCGTTTCTAATTCACGCCGAGTCTTCATGCCTCTGTATTTGTGAGGAACCAGCCTGGAGACTTGGAGAAGAGAAGAGCTGTGGCTTGCACTTTATTGTCCTTGGTACTGTCTCCTTGGTCCCCTGCAGAATTTGTAGTAGATGTTTGAGAGAACAGTTCAAACTTTGTCATTGACCCTGGCCTGGCCTCTTTTGTGTGCTGAGGTTTCTCCCGTTAAAAGCAAGTAGTCCCTTCTGTTCTCTGCCTAGCTGGTATTTAAACTGCACCTCTGAGAGGTCCATGTGTAAATTCTTTAGCTCACTGGAACCTCTTCATTGCACAGTCTGTGATGTAAACAAGACTGCTCCAGGATTACAAGGCTGCTCAGGACCCAAG
This sequence comes from Alexandromys fortis, assembly GCF_014885135.2. Classification (NCBI taxonomy): domain Eukaryota; kingdom Metazoa; phylum Chordata; class Mammalia; order Rodentia; family Cricetidae; genus Alexandromys; species Alexandromys fortis. Next base: position 13,756,679 of record NW_026067933.1, read on the forward strand.
CTACTCACATTTTTGGTGATGCACTTTACTTTGAACTGTTTATTCTTGACCTATGGTAAACTCAAGTATTTGTGGATAAGAAAAAGCTGTGCTATTTCTTGGGTCCAGAGGGCTAGTCAGCAATACAAGTACACAACAAATAACAAGATGTTTTCCCTGCTTTGGGTATTATATTGTAAACTACTCTCTCCCTAGGCAGACAGCCTCTCTCCTCCCAGTGCTGTCTAGACTTGCCACTGCTTAGCTTCTGACATGAGATAAGATGCAGCACAGCTAACAGTTTCTTTATTTTCCTTTTATCTTTATGTCTGTCTCTTTATTTATCTGTATCTTTCTCTGTCTGTCTTATCTTTCTATCATCTATCTATCTATCTATCTATCTATCTATCTATCTATCTATCATCTATCTACTATCTATCTATCTATCTATCTATCTATCTATCTATCTATCTATCTATCATCTATCCATCATGATCTATGTATAGTGATATGTGTTTGTGTGTGTGTGTCTGTGTGTTTGGAGGCGTTTGTGTGCTGTGGGAATTCCCAGTGCTCTCACTTTGCTTTATGGTTGTAAATCAAGGTGTAGGCGCCCAGTTGTTCCTTTGCACAGTCATCATAGACTTTTATCCCCTGAAAACATAAGCCAATTAAATACCGGTCCCAATAAGTTACCTTAGTCGTGAGGTTTTATTGTGGTGAAAGAAACATAGCTAAGTCAGTTCCCATCCTTGCTTTCCTTCACTGCGCTTCCTTCCCTGCACCAGCAACTCTTCCTGAGAAGTGCTGGTATGTGAACTATATAGAGCTTGTAGTATGACAAGGGGAACCATGAGTATAGTTTAGGACTTTAAAAATACAGAGAAACATAAGTAAAATAATTTAGAAAGTTTAAAAGAGGAATATAGCAAAAGCAACACTGACTGAAGAAAAGAGATTTACAGAAAAGTTGAATAAAGTCAGACTGTCAAAGACTGATAGGTTATTTATTTTAAACCAGTGCTGGAATGTACTTGAATGTGTCTCATACTGTGATTTCTTAGTATTTATTACTCCCTGTCTTTTCTACATTTTCTCTTGAATTCTGGAATCTTCTGCTGCGTATGGGTGATGGGCCCTTCTAATGGACTGCACCGGCAGGTCATCAGTCCATGAAACATTTTAGAGGAGGGACAGAGATACATTGTAACAGCAGCCAATAGCACATTATCCTATGTTGGCCATTATGATAATGATGTTCAGCTCTAACCCACTATCAGGAGACTAATCAGGCATTCTGCACAAAGTGATTAAATTAGTGATGAAAAGTGCTTTGCAAAGGACATGGTCAACAAGACAAAACGGCAGCCTACAGAATGGGAAAAGATCTTCACTAACCCCACATCAGACAGAAGTCTGGTCTCCAAAATATACAAAGAACTTAAGAAATTGGTCATCAAAATACATATAATCCAATAAAAAATGGAGTACAGACCTAAACAGAGAACTCTCAACAGAGGATATAAAATGGCTGAAAGAAACTTAAGGAAATGCTCAACATCCTTAGCCACCAGAGAAATGCAAATCAAAACAACTCTGAGATTCCATTTTACACCTGTAAGAATGGCCAAGATCAAAAGCACTGATGACAACTTATGCTGGAGAGAATGTGGGATAAAGGGAACACTCCTCCATTGCTGGTGGGAGTGCAAGCTGGTATAGCCTCTTTGGATATCAGTATGGTGATTTCTCAGAAAATTGGGAAACAACTTTCCTCAATACCGAGCAATACCACTTTGGGGTATATACCCAAAGGATGCTCAATCAAACCAGAAGGACATGTGCTCAACTATGTTTATAGCAGCATTGTTTGTCATAGCCAGAACCTGAAAACAACCTAAATGCCCCTCAGCTGAAAAATGGGTAAGGAAAATGTGGTACATTTACACAATGGAGTACTACACAGCAGAACAAAATAATAACATCTTGAAATTTGCAGGCAAATGGATGGATCTAGAAAACATCATATTGAGTGTGGTAACCCAGACTCAGAAAGACAAATATTATAAGTACACACACACACACACACACACACACACACACACACACAGCTCCCCTTTCTTTCTCTCCCCTTCCCTTCTCCATTTCCCAAGGTCCCCATGCTCCCAATTTACTCAGGAGATCTTGTCTTTTTCTGCTTCTCATGTGCCGTAGATCCAAGTATTTCTCTCTTAGGGTCCTCTTTGTTGTTTAGGTTTTCTCTGTGATTGTGAATTGTAGGCTGTTTTTTTTCTTTCTGTCTAAAAGCCAGTTATGAGTGAGTACATATGATGTTTGTCTACATATGTGGTGACTTTGCTTTGAATTTGGGGTTCTTGAAGTCCTAGAAAGTCGAGAACCCGGAACTTCTGTTTGTCTCACCCCCACCTTGGAGTTCTAGGATCTCAGGTATTTTCCAGGCTAGTTTTTGTTTTCTGAGTGTCCATTTATTTTAGTTTGAGGAATTTAGTCTAAGTAAAGTGTATGAATTTTATTTTGGAAGCTTTATTCCTTGCAGCTTCTTTTATGGCTCACAACCTTTATGTCTTATTTAGAAAGTCTTTTCCCAGTAAAAGACCACAAATTTACCTATCGAAACATCCACATGTAATTCATTGCTTTTAAATCTTTAATTTATTTGGAGTTTATTTTGATTTGTACAGCATGCTTCTGGCTATTTTAAATGATTTTTATGGAGGCTACAGGGGCTCAACAGTTACTCACACATGTGGCAGGGAATCTACAGCAGTTCAAACAAACACTAAGCTCTTATGAGGAGCAGCGCACATTCAGCCAGGAAGGCTGGCACAAGTCCCTGCGCCCTCTTGGTGGTTGCTTCACATCACAAGAGGGAGCCTTTGTGCTTTAGCAAATACATCTTTGACTTCTCCAACCAGCCCTTTCATTTGTAGCTTTTTGTCCAGCCTAGATTTGTTTCTTTTGATCATACAAAGCTGTGTATTGAGATGGTCAGAAAATCTATATGAAAATGTGCATCCCGCAAAATCCTAAAGATTGCTAAATCTGTTTAAATATATTCCTGCAGGTAGGAAATAAGTTTAACATTCATTTAATTAATTCTTTCACTCCTGAAACAGTTACTGTAATATACTTTCTTAATAATGGAATTCAGATCTGTATTGATAGTCGAGGTTTTAAGTGAAAAACCTAGGCAGCCAATTCTCCACCCAATTTCCCTCGCATTTGCAGTAGATTCCAGTAAGTGTCACAGATAACAGTGAATACTAACAAGAACCACTCCTCATTCCGTATTTGCCAACCGATTACATCATTAAGTCGATATGCTTTCATTTACTCCCATTTCTGGATATCATGTAATTTCAAAATTTGTTACCTCAACATTTGTGGATCTCAGGTAAATGCAAAGGATAATCCTATTGTGGTTAATCAGTAGTAAATTGATACTTTTATAATTTATTTCCTTTGTACCACCCAGAAGTCTGGGTATTTTGAGTGCAGGCTGTTTGTACGGTGCCTATCATTTACACTATACCTTCTAGAACATGCCATAAGAAATGAGCACTGCCAAACTGTCTCCTTCCCTGGCTGTGAAGCATATGCACTTATGAATGTTCAGATGATAAGTGTGCTGTAAATGTGAAGTCTTCTCAAAAGACGGAAAAGGGCTCCCAACTATTCTTTGAGCACATATCCGAGGCTAAACATATGGCCCTGTCATCACAATTTCCCACATCCCCTTTCTTGTGGTTTTAACCTTCTAGTTTATTTATTACTGGATGGCCTTATCTCTCCAGCCGGCTGCTCCAGACTGCTCGGCCAGGATGCAGCGGAAGCATAAAGCAAGGAAACCGCGGGTGATTGTAAAATAGAAGGGAAATGGCCACAGCCTCCACTGGGCTGCAGCCGCCCAGGTTTTATAGCCTGAGCCAAATCTTTGCACAGTGCTGATCTTGCTTAGCTCCCATTTTATTCGGCATCACCAGTGGACCTTAGACTTCGCGAACGTGAAGGTTGTTCTCGGAATTCCAGGAAATTTGTCAGCCTAAGGAGAAGAGAAAGAATATAGCTAGAAGGCTCAAATGCCAAGATGCCATTTAAAGGGCAAATAGCCTCTCAGGTGAAGAAATGTCATGCAAATGAAATAATTAGGAGGCTCAGGGTAGAGGAGAGTTAAGGCATAGTCTTCTATCCCCCTTTCCCTTTCCAGAGCACCCCTTCAAGAAGGGGTTCAGCCAGAGACGCCTGTCCCCTGCTGGGTGACTGACAATTGTTGACTGTTGCAAGCTGTGTGACACCTGAGTAAGTACTTTCCAGAAGCTCCTCGGGTCTGGCCAAACCCTATGGGTTATAGTGAGAGACAGGGCTTCTTAAGCTTGCAAAAAGAGAAGCAAGAAAGAATTCACTTGTGTCATGATGCTTTGAACATCCTCAGGAAAATAATATCTTAATAATGCACATGAAGATTTCTGTAACAGTAATAATTATACTAATGGTATGGGTTTGATCATCAAGTTCAAAAAGAAGTTTTAAGTGATAATGTATAATGTTCATAAAAGATAAGTAAATAATAGCTCCAATACACAGCTGATCCAAGTGCCAATCGATACTATCACTTTAGAGGGAAAAAATTCAATTTCTATTACAATGTAATATATTTAATACTTTGATATACCTTTCCAGGGCTGGATATTTAATAGTGAAGGATACAAACCTAAGTAAATGAAATGCTATTTGCTAGATCTTGAAGAATTCAAAAAGCTAAATGACAAACGCTGTCACTCATATTTGTGGGACTAGGTACAATATTTGCAATATGAATATAATGCTGAAAATTACAGAAATGAGTATAGCTGTCATCCTAACATCATTTTTTGTAGTGATAACATTTTTAAAAATCCTCTTCTCTTTTTAGAAGCAGATGCTGTATTCTTAACCACAGTTAGCCTCTTCTGTGGAATAGAACATTAGGACTTAGTTTCCCTTTTTTCATCTCTTATTTTATACCCATTTACCAGTTCTTCATAACTTCCCCTTCCAGTCTCTACCCTTGCCTCTTTGAGACATTTTAACTTCATAATATGAGTGAGGGCATGTGGCACTGGTCTTTCTGTGCCTGGTTTATGTCACTGGATCTGTGTTCCTTTATCATATTTACGGAGAAGGAATTAAAGTGACTCAAATGGAATATAGAATACATATATACATATATATATATATGGAAGTTGTCAGCGTTTTAAAGATGAAATGGAAAGTAGCTTTTGAAAGGAATGAAGAGGATCCAGGCATTTTATTCCTGGGTTCAATCACTTAAGGGCCATGTGACCAAATTATAGTTCTGTCCCTTAGTCTCTTCATCTGTACAATGGTATGTACAATGGCTACAATCTGTACAATGGGTACAGTGTCTGCTTCAGAAAACGGGATTGGCTGGGAATGAATAAGCCATGAGTCTTTGAATATTGTCTAAAAATAGACAATAACTGTTACCTTCTCAAAGGCATCTTTGTGTTTGCAAGAGAAATGCAAATGCAAAATTAAAAGGAAAAGCAGTAAGTAAGCATAGTGTCACAAAAGACAACAGGGTGGTGTGACATTTATTGTTTCAGTGATTCTTGTCATCTTTGAGGCTTGAGTTAGAATTGGATTTCATATTTTACCTGGTGTATTTCTAAAACTTTTTAATTAAACTATTAAAGAAATTTTTCTGTCTACAGTTTCACACTCTCATGTGTCTTGACTGTTATAAAGGGTTTCCATTATACTTCATATAGTCTTAAAATCTGGTAAAATCTGGGGTAAAGGGCACTGATACTGTACCAGTATCCTCAAACCAACTGCTGTAATGGATCAATTGAAATAAAATACTTTAGCAGCATTTTTTTTTTAGGATTCCATAAAAGTTGAGAGGAAGGTAAGGATAGGCTTCATACAGCCTGTCTCCACATATACAAAGCTTTAACCACCATCATCCCATAGCTGAGAAAACATCACTGACACGTCTTTTGAACCCAAAGTCCATGGCTCCATCTTCAAGGCTACTCCTGGCAGTGCTCATTCTGTGTGTGTTGTAATATGTATGCTGACATTACCCATCAATATAGTACCATACAGTATAGATTCACTTCTCTAGCACCTTTCTGAGTACCATCTATTAATCCCTCCTCCCTATGAAACCCTAGAAACCTCTGATCTTTCCTCATTGTTTAACTCTTTCTAGAATGCTGTATTATCAGACTGGCAGGGAATGTATTGGTTTCATTGCATCTTGTCTCATTTTACTTAATAATCTGCATTGAGATTTCCTTTGTATCTTGTCATGGCTTGTTAGCTAATTTTTCTTTCTCACTGAATAATATTCCATTTTGGGACATGTTTGCTTATCTGTTGTTCATCTACTTAAAGGCATCTTTGTTGATTCTAAAATTTAGAAGTCATAAGTGAAGCGACTGTCAGCACCATGAACATATTTTTGTGTAGACATCCATTTCAAGTTTTATTTCCTTCGTTTCCAATCCATCATAGATTAATGCTTCAAAAATGAAATAAGATGGATGATTAGCATAATAATTCAAAATTTAATTTCTTACTTATTTTAACAGAACTATAATTACCCAATCAAACGGATACAGAAGTTTCTAAATAGTCAGTTCACATATTTCATCTTGAAATGTCTATAGCTCTTGACTAGTCCCTTTCCACAGACTAAACTTTTTTTAATTTATTTATTTATTAAAGATTTCTGCGTCCTTCCCGCCACCGCCTCCCATTTCCCTCCCCCTCCCCCAAACAAGTCCCCCTCCCTCGTCAGCCCAAAGAGCAATCAGGGTTCCCTGTCCTGTGGGAAGTCCAAGGACCACCCACCTCCATCCAGGTCTAGTAAGGTGAGCATCCAAACTGCCTATGCTCCCACAAAGCCAGTACGTGCAGTAGGATCAAAATCCAGTGCCATTGTTCTTGAGTTCTCAGTAGTCCTCGTTGTCCGCTATGTTCAGCGAGTCTGATTTTATTCCATGCTTTTTCAGACCCAGGCCAGCTGGCCTTGGTGAGTTCCCGATAGAACATCCCCATTGTCTCAGTGTGTGGGTGCACCCCTCACGGTCCTGAGTTCCTTGCTCATGCTCTCTCTCCTTCTGCTCCTGATTTGGACCTTGGGATTTCAGTCCGGTGCTCCAATGTGGGTCTCTGTCTCCTTTCATCGCCTGGTGAAGGTTAATACCCAGGACGATGCCTATATATTTTTCTTCGGGTTCACCTTCTTATTTAGCTTCTCTAGGATCATGAATTATAGGCTCAATGTCCTTTATTTATGGCTAGAAACCAATTATGAGTGAGTACATCCCATGTTCCTCTTTTTGGGTCTGGCTTACCTCACTCAGGATAGTGTTTTCTATTTCCATCCATTTGCATGCAAAATTCAAGAAGTCATTGTTTTTTTACTGCTGAGTAGTACTCTAATATGTATATATACCATACTTTCTTCATCCATTCTTCCATTGAAGGGCATCTAGGTTGTTTCCACTTTCTGGCTATTACAAACAATGTTGCTATGAACATAGTTGAGCATATACTTTTGTATGATATGGCTAAAATCAGAAACACCAATGATAGCCTTTGCTGGAGAGTTTGTGGCGTAAGCGGTACACTCATCCATTGCTGGTGGGAATGCAAACTTGTGCAACCACTTTGGAAAGCAGTGTGGCGGTTTTTCAGGAAATTCGGGATCAACCTACCCCTGGAGACCCAGCAATACCACTCTTGGGAATATACACAGACTAAACTTTTAATAGCATTTACTCAAGGAATTTAAGGTACATGGAAAAGTAGTGGTGAGAGTACCCTACCCTTTATTATGAATATATCACCTTTATATTTAATATTTGATCTTAGACTTCTCTGGATTTCTGCAGTAAATGGAGCATCCTCCTTTGGTTCCTCACTCTCTGGCTGTGAAGGATCCCATAGCTCTGAGCCTGTAGCAGGCTGCTTTGGTAAAGGCACCAGCTCTATAGATGGGTACTTATCACAGGGTCTGTATAGTTATCTAACTAACTAAGTAACCAATAGCCAATTAATTGGATTAAAATATAGAAAAATAAATGTAACTTGAAGAACAAGATCAGTAATCTTTGTACTATAGATGGAAGATGGTTAACTTTCAAGTATAGATCAGAACCCCTGTTGTTTTTTTGCACTTTATAGATTTAGCTATGAATTGGTCAGTTTATATTACAATCAAATGTAACAATCCAGAAACCTACAAATCTACATATATACAACTATACATACATTTTGCATTAATGTATAATTTAAAAAAATGTAGTGATGAGGCGAGCAGTCCTGCCCAGTTCCCACATGGCTAGCTTAGCCCTGCAAATAATAACACGGAAAATGAATACTTTTAAACGCTGCCTAGTCCATTAGTTTCAGCCTCTTATTGGCTAATTTTCACATCTTGATTTAACCCATATTTAGTAATTTGTGTAGCACCACGAGTTGGTGGCTTACAAGGAAGATTCTAACCTGAGTCTATCTCGGAGAGGAGATCTATGGCGTCTGCTTCACTTCCCTTCTTCCCAGCATTCTGTTCTGTCTTCCCTGCCTACCTATGTTCTGACCTATCAGGCCAGGCAGTTTCATTTATTAATTAACCAATGAAAGCAACAGATAGATAGAAGACACTCCTACATCAATAAATAATCATATATGTGAAATCTATAAATGATTTAGTCTGTGCTCATGTAATAAATAAGTTCTGAAATTCATTATTTGTGGTGAAGGTAATTTTCCCATATCAGTATTCATTTAGCTAGGAATTTTTTTTTTGAGGTGTCTTTTAAAAGAACAATATAAACAGCTATCAGTGAAGTGAGAAAAGAACCACCTACTTAGTAGCATGGTTTTTTTTTTTTTTTTGTAAAAGAATTCTGTGATAAATTATGTGTTAACAAGCTCACATTATTCAGTCTCCTTTGCTGTTTAAACAAAGTGAAAATCATAAAGAAATCCCTGTGATTTTTGTCTATATTGATTTGTTGATCATTTGAGAAGGTATCATGAAGAAAATGATCCTATTTCTAGACAGAAGTGGCTATGTACTCCAAAATGTAGATTCACCATTAAGTTCTTTTTTCTGTCTCACATTATTTAAAAAAATAAATTAATTTTTATTTGGCTTAACTATTTAAACCTTTTTCTCATCTTAACACCATCCACGATTTATTTGATATCAGCAGAGTTCGCAGTGCTAACTTTCTGAAATCAAAGCTGACTGTCAGCCTCTCTTCTCCTTCCTCTGTGTGGTCAATTATGTTCTTCTAATCTTGTCTTCACCCCTTAGGCATCACAGCCTTCTCTTTCCTGGAGACTTATATTGGTTTTTGCTTCATTTCTAAACCCCTCATTGTTGATTTTGTGATAATACGTTTTCTTTGGTTCTTTCCTCAAAGCCCATTTCCAAATCTATATTTCTGATTTTGTTGGCCCATTCTCATTGGATAGAATTTTAGATTAAAGCAATGATAGCAGAGATAAGGAGATGTAAATAATTATATCCAAACATATTATTTAGGCAGAGCTGGTAGAATTTGCTGATAAATTTGGTAAGGGAAGTAGTTGAAGTAGAGCAATCACATACAAATTCTAGGTTTTAAATTAGAACCATTGGTAAAATGATGGTATCATTTATTGAGAATTAATGGGATAACAGTGTGAGAGGAAGGGATAATTGAGAGTTCCACATAGATGGTTTTATGTTTGATCTGGTAATCAACTAAGTGAGAAGATCAATGTAACAGTTGGATATACCATCTGGAATCTAAGATGGGTGTCAGATGAGGGATATAAGATCTGGATTCATACAATGAATTTTTTGTGTCTGAATGAGAAAATACATAGCTGTGTACAGCAGAAGCATGCTGAGAACTGGTTTGCTAAGACAGATTTCCTAGTACCAATCTTTAGGAAGTTATTTAATTTGGGTTAGGGTAAGGTTTGATAATTTTCTCTTTTAATACCTCCAGATGATATCTTCTGATGTCCCAGGAAACACTTTTGAGGAAAACTGAAGAGGAAAAAGAATAAATAAGTAAATACAGAGAAAAGATTGAGAACTGGGGTCAGGCATATCAACAGTGATGGTATTCACAGAGATATCTGAGAGGAGAGGTCACTGAAGTAGGAAGAGCAGCAGACTACAGCAACACAGATGCTGAGAGAAAAGTGAAGCAGGAAGAGTCTCTTGGGTGAAGACAGGAAAGCAAGTGGTCGAGTAAAAGGAGAGATGACTCTGCTAAGCATCTTTTCCAAGGTACCGGAGAGCCACTGACATACTTTGCTTGATACCACAGGCAGATAGCTTTATGATTGTTCATAACACTAGTGTGTCCTTACGTGTCCTTACAATAAGTGGTATATATGGTGTTTCATTCTTCTATACATGTGAACAATGATAGTTTGTCAGGGGAGAAAAACTTCAAGTGCTGTTGATAAAATGTTGGTTTGCTCCAATAGTAGTCCTGCTTTTAAGCTATCTTGACTCCCATCCTTTCAGTGAGAGTATGCATCCTGCCTCGTTTCTCAGGGTCCTAGGATGCTGCTATTAACTTACGATTCCTTCTGACTTCATTACTGTATCAGATGGGTGAGACATAAGTAGATTGTTGCCTCTTAGTTAGTATAGATGCTTTCATTCTAAGTTTTTTGTTTGTTTTGCTTTTGTTTTTTGATTATTCTGCTTTGCTGACTTCCAGCATTCTTAGATTTAGGAGGTTGCAGGAAAGTTCTTTGAAATCATTAAGAATATGAGTACATAAGGCCACTAACCCTTCTCCAAATTACATGAGTAAATTTGTTTTCAGTTTTGTGGTTATTGGGCTTGCATGGTCTTGATTTCATACAGATTTCAACACTGTGGCTATTCTTGAGTATGTGTGATTTACATCGGATTGTAAACTCAAGAAGTCTATGAGTTTACAGCTAGCTAATTATGAAAACACCTCACATTCTTCTATTCCTCTCAGTTCTATTGGATCCCCACTCCCTCTCCTACGTTAGTTGCCTTTTCTTCCTCGGTATGCCATGCACATTGTCATTTCAGTGGCCAGATTCACAATTCTTCATTATAACTATGTAAATATTGTAAAATTTAAAGTTCCCTCTTCCTTCTTCAGTGCCTCAGTTAGAATCATTAACTTTTTTATTCTTCCTTGTCACTTTATGTAATGTTTGTTACTATGTACTATATATTGATACATGTAACTGTATATTTATATATGCACATATTTATATTTTTCAGTATGAATATGTGATGATTATTATTGATAGTCACTCTTTACAGATTAAGAATCACCCAGCAGACACACTTCTGGGTGTGTGGTTGCTTCTGGAGTAGCTTGAATGAGAAGAGAAGATGTATCTTTAATGCCATTGGCATCATCTAATGGTTTGGGGTCATAAACTGACCAGAATCTATAATAAAGGGACTCCGGTGAACTGTTAACTCAGTGGTGCTGACAGAACACTCAAGCTCTGACAACAAGGTCTACTACCTATGTTTACGTAGACTGTTGGCTTATAGTAAGAACTGTACTTAGAGCTGGTCTTATGAGGAGTCAGTTAGGTGAATGAATCTTGAAGACATGGTTCCAAAATATTTTTCAAATAATCTGAGTGGTATGTTTGAAGTATCTGTAAAAACAAAACAAAAGCCAAAAAAAGCAAAACAAAACAAAATACAAAAAAGAAAAGAAAAGAAAACAAAACAAAAACAACACTCTACAACCCTTCATTGCATCAAAGTCATCTGATGTCATCGAAAGGCCCTTATCCATACATAAGTACACTATTCCACCTTAGAAACTCAATCTGCTTATTCAGGTCAACCCTGAAGGAACAGAGTCAGGGTGAATAATTATAATGTGGTACAATCATTGATCACAGAGAGCTGATCATGAGTTATTGAAATATGGGGTCCCAAATGCCAAGGCAACTCTTATTTAAGGTCACCATAATTTGTAAGGAAGGAAGAAAGGACAAATGCAGGATTTAATGGCCTATTAACAATTTCATGAATGGCCAACTCAAATTGCAATGCTTGAACATAGGTTATGGTGGGTGCACAATTTTAAGTGTGACCTTAGTTTCAAATTTCTTTTAGGGCAATTACTTTTGCAAGATGCCAATTTTGAATGAAGACCAGTATAAAGAAATATTTCAGACTGATTATTTTTTCCCGTTAGTTCTATTGTATCTTTTTAGTGGTGATAATTCTTACTGACTTTCACTTTCTAAGACTGGAACCCATGGTCAAAAAGGTAAATTTAGCTTAACCACTCATAAATTAAGGGGTGAATAGTGTTTGTTGTAATTTAGTGCTTGTAGGTCTTTGAGAGGTTGTTTTTCCTTCAGCATATGGCTTGCCACTTGAAGGTTAATGTTGTAGGGAGGCAAACAAAGAAGATACAAGAAAAATTAACAGAAGCTTGATGAAACATCCCAGGACTAAACAAGATTAAGAAGGATAGTGTACAAGAATAGTACTTTGTAAACAATAAAACATCACATAAATATTTATTATAAGAAAATATGAAAGGGATATTCATTTTTCAGTCATTTATTCTTTCACTAAGGAAGAAAGAAATACCAATCTGGTGCTGGGAAAAGTGATGCTTTTGATGCCGAGGCCATATATACACCGCAATGGATACAATTGTTAGGGATTTTATCGCTTTGTAAATACTAGTAAAGTTTGTGCCACATTGGTAAACATGCTAGTGAGTCAAACAAACATGCAAAGGGCAGTGAATTGGTGCTGAAAAGAAGACAGACTCCATAGACACAATGTTTCTGCCTTGCAATTACTGCCATTAAGGAGAAAATGTACAATGCCCCACACATAATTGGCATAAATACCCACAATCACATAGTGAACATTCTGTACTTGTCCAAAGCGATGCATTTTGTAAAAATCATCATTTTTTTTTCTTATCTTTCAGCACCTCTGGTGTCCCTCTCTTCTTCAGACTCTCTAATGGTCCCAGGATTTAGTGCCAACTATTTGAGGTCATATTTCCTCACCAACTTCATTTCTTGTCCATATGTGTTGTATTATCTGTTTTGAGGGCGCTGTCATTCAATCTTAATGTTTTACTCTTTACTACCTATGTTTACATATTATGATGGTTTCAGAAGTATTTAACCATTATGATTTGGAGGCAGTGAAACACCTTCTAGATGAACAAAGCACAGCACAGCAATGTGTGTGTGTGTGTGTGTGTGTGCACATCTGTGTTTGTCTCTCTGTGTGTTTGTCTATGTATGGGAGTTTGCATGTGTGTATCTGTGTTCATGTGTGTGTATGTATGTCTTTCTTATGTATGTATGTCTGTGTGTCTCTGTGTATGTCTGTGCTTGTGTGCATGTGTGTCTGTCTACATACACACATATGTATATGTTTTCATTTCTGTTATTACTACTTCTTAATTTAAACTTGTAGCTTTTTAATTATAGTTTTTTTCTAAAATAAAGACTTGTCTTTCATTTAGTGCTTGTTCATCCTCCTCCTCCTCCTCCTCCTCCTCTCCCTCTCTCTCTCTCTCTCTCTCTCTCTCTCTCTCTCTCTCTCTCTCTCTCTCTCTCTCACACACACACACACACACACACACACACACACACACACCCATGAGGTAAACAGCAGGTTGCTGATTTCAGAGACAAATTTTAGATGCTGATATTCCTCAATTTTGTTCATTTTGCTTTACTTGTGTATGTTTTGCTTTTACATGTTCAGAATTGCTCTGATTTGCTGAATTGGCTTCCATTTTGGTATCTGCTAAAGAGTGTAGCGAATGAGGTTTAAATCCTGTTAAAATTAGAGAAGTTTTTCCTTCCAAGGCTCCCTATTCCAAAATAATCCAATTTTAAAGCTAATTTTTTATGGTTGCTGGATAACTATTATGCTGAATGAAAAGTGGCTTTTGTTTCTCAAGTAAATGGGGGATTTTCTAAATCATGCCATGAGTGTGGTGAACAGAGATGTTTCTTTTAAGCGATTTTGAGGAGCTGAGACAAATGTGTGTTCAACATTGAGAGCTGAGAGATCCACCAATTGAAGTAGGTTTGATTGATCTGCCTAAGACAAAAAAAAAAAAAAAAACAACAAAAAAAAAAAAACAAACTACGTTTTCTGACAAAGTGTTAATAAACTCGAGCCAGCAGTTGTAGGCTCCTTTCAAGATCCAACAGTTTGTTTTTTGAAGTAACGAAATTTATAGAGAACTATTATAAGGTTCTAATTGAATTTCACAGAGGTAGCCCCTGTGTGACCCACAATGGAGGAGCAAAAAGAAAAGCCCAGTCCACAAACCTCCACACCATGAAGAAATACTCTGGGAATCTCTGGTGAAGCACGTGAAGTGGAAAAAACAGAACCGACAATTAGTCCCACTTAATGAAGACTTTTAAGATATGGTAAATGAATGTTGATAACTCTGTGGGACATGGGGAGATGATAAAAATGATTGGCAGCCATAGAGGAGAAGTGTTTATTAAAACACCTTTTAAATGGCTTTGGGGTATAGGAAAGTGCTATCTTAAAAGAAACTTATTAAAATGAGCCCAGATAAAATTGATAATTTTACCACCTGCAACTTTTCAGTGTTTTCTTGGCTTCCTGAAAGCCTTTGCACACTTCGCAGAGTGTTTACTTGCTTTGCTGTTCTCCATTGTGGTTGCCATGTTAGGCTTCATGCTGACAGGAAGGTTGTCATGTAAGATCCACACATATTTAAAATGCTTTCCTCTTCAAGTTGGGTAGTAATTAAGGAAGGAATAAATCTTTTATCTCACAGATAAGATACAACCTTATTTATGAGTTTATTCATCCATACAAAGCTTCCCATCTACTATCTTAACTTTTTAAACAAATAATTAATGGGTTAAGAAAGAAGGTGATTGTTTCCAAAGTTTCACGTGCATGAAGTGAAGCTAAGAGCTAAAGAAACTCACAGAATACTTCATAAACTTACATAATTTTTACTACTTATCAATGGAAAAAGAGACATGATCTCAATATTTTCACTGTAAGGCCAATAGTATCTCTTTTCCCTTACAGAAACGTCATGAGAATCAGGTAAAACAATGTACCAAAGTCTTGAACTCTATCTCTTCTAGCTATTAGTTAGTTAGCTTATTGTTTTTTGACACTAATTCTTGGCATTTGAAAACCAGTTTCCACATCTCTCCCTATAAATAGTTCTTAAGCTACAGTGGAGATAATGCTCTGTACTGTAATAGAGCTTCTAACCATTTGAATTCCACAACAAAGAGCTGAAACGAATAATCAGTTTTGGCTCCACACATCCTCTTTATGATGTTTCTGTGATCCTGGTACCTAAAAGTAACATGTATAGAGATGTTCCTTATATCTGTGGCATTGACATCTTATTGACCTCAAACATTTGATTTTTATTTTCTAAGCTTTTCCCATTTGGTTGTACAGTTTGTTAAGGGTTAATGTGGGCTTGAGGATTTTCAGGTGGCACATAATACAGACCTCAGAAGCACACAACCCTGTGTTTTTCATGTCCTGGAAGATCCCTGGACTGTTTGTCCTCTGTGCTCTTCTTGGTATACATGTGATTGCCAGGCATTCTGAATCCTTGGGGAGACAAAGCTGGTTGACATTTTCCCAAGGTTCTTTACTCGTAGAAAGAGTGTGAACTCCCCAGAGCCATTTTCAGCAGCAAATGGTATGAATGACGCTGTTAACCTGATGCTTGCCCTGGAATTTTACTTGGGCTGAGTTGTGAATGTGTCATGAATCTTGCCTCAGAGTCCAAGGTCTTTTTATTTTATTATTATTATTTTATTTTATGAATGAGCACAAACTCCTATTGTAAATAAAAGCTCTAATTACTGAAACTTTTATATATACATATATTTCATTATATATACATATATCTCATATATACATACATACGTATATATCTCATTATATATATATATACACACATATATAAATATTAGGTCAAAATAAGATATAACCATGAAGAAGTCCCAGAGTTTCCAATTTTTGCATGTTAAAATGCCAGCGGTGGCACTGTTGGTGGGAATCTTATTAGTACAGTCATATGGAAAAGCAGGATGTGTCTATTTCTGTGAAGAGACACCATGATGTCAGCAAGTCTCATAAGGAAACATTTAATTGAGGTGGCTCACTTACAGTTTCAGGGTTCAGTTCATTATCATCATGGTGGGGAGTATGGAGTCTTGCAGGCAGACATGGTGCCGGAGGAGCAGCTGAGAGTCCTACACTGAGACATTAGGCAGTATCTTGAGCACAGAAAACCTCAAAGCAGGCCCCTACAGTTACACACTTCTTCCAACAAGGCCACACCCACTCCAACAAAGCCACACCTCCCAATAGTATTACTCCCTAGGAGATTATGGGAGTCCTTCACACTCAAACTACCCCAGGACGGAGACTAAAATAGTGTTACTGCAGTCTAGCAACCCTGCGAATGGGAGTATTTGAGACGAGTACCGGGCAGAGCCGCCTGCACTCTGTTCCCCTCAGCATGTGTCAGAGCAGCCTAGGAGTGCAAACAGCTCATTGTCTGTTCATTGAGCAGTGAATGAAAAATGTATAAGACTTAAACAAAAAAATTGTGTTATGTGTCACAACAGATGAATCTGGAGGTCATTATGTTAATAAATAAAATAGGCACAAAAGAACACCCATTAGCTAATTCTCACCGATTCTGAAATCTAAAAACTCTGAAGCCACAGAAGTTGAAAGTAGAATGGTGGCTGCCAGAGACTGGGCAGGAAATGGAAGGAGAGATTGATGAACAATAATTAAATTTTAATTGTTGGAAGAAATAAGTTCTGGCATGCTGTTTTTGGAGAGTAGAATGATTTTTAGACAATGACTTTGTACAGTATATTTTTTAAAATAGAAGGAACTTTGAATATGTTCACTTTGATTATTGCTTGATAGGTGGATGGGTTCACCTCAACTTATATAACACAGTGAGTATGTGTGGATATATATATATATACATATATATATATATATATATCATAGGCATTAATTACCAAGGACAATTGCTTAAATGTACTTTATTGTTCAAAGCCATGGCATGCATTTTCTTGTTTTAATTTAATGCAAATATAATTTGTTGGATCTTAAATGAATATGTCTAGTTAAAAAAAGCAACAACGTGGTTTAGTGTACAGACTGAGTAGTGTGCCATGACAGGTTACCTTTTTTGAACAAAATTGGTGTTTTTGTTTCTCTGGCGGAGTCATTTTCAGTTCTTCTCAGACTTTGAAACACATTTTCTGACCCTATTAGTGAATTCCGGTTTCTGAGGCTTTCTGTAATTTAGAGAGCTGGCATAAATAGGAGGATTTCCATATCTAGAAGCTGTTGACGAGGTTCAATCAGGACTCTGGCAAAATCAACCTGGCTCAGAAGTGTTTTCATAAAGATTTTATTCCCATCAAATACCTCTAATGAAAATCTTTCCCAAATCATCATACATCATCAACGGCTATTTTTTTAGTGTCCATTTGCGAATCAGTTGATGCTGGATAGTTTTCAAACAGATTGAACATCTGTGGTGCTTACTACTGGAAATTTACAGTAAATAAAAACCCAGGCAAAAAGAAAAACCACCTTCGAATGGTTTTTATGTAGAGACAAATGATACCTTCATTGGAAGCCTTGTGATTGGAGCTAAGATGCTGTGGCCTTTTAATTTTAAGTGGCATATACAGATTCAGGTGGTGCAGACACAAGCCGTAGACAGTCTTGCATCCATGGATACATGCTTCGGGGCCCGTTGTTTGGTTGGCATTAAAGGTGTGGGGAAATCAGGATAGGAAAATCAGAAGACACCAGGTGACTGCACATTTCCAGGCTACACACGGTGCTGCTTCATTAGGGGACGGTGTGTATACACAATAAGCATTTCCAAATAGAAATTTTTATCACAGGAGTAAAGGATGGATGAGTGCCGTTCCTTCTTTATCTTCCTGGTCTCCAAAGATGTGTGCACCTCTTGCGGTGAAAATCAGATCAGCTCATCAATCCCACCTTTACTACTTAGGCAGAAATACATGGTTTTGGTAAACTATAAATAAGGTAGCATCATAATCTGCTGACTTTCTTTAAGCCAAGGGATCTGAAATAAACTAGTTTCGAAAAGTGTATGGCAGTAGATGACTGTGTGAGAATATTCATCCAAAAGCCCTTTCCAGGTTTCAGTCAGAATGGAAGCAGAACGGACAACGAAGCTCATGCTCTACTTCCTATGCTGAAGGAGTCTCTGTTTTCCATGCTTGCCAGAAGGGGAGCCCTCAAGGCACCTTTTCTACTATCAGCAGAGTAGGACTGAAGTCAAGTGGGTAATGATTTCACTTCCATAAGGCCTCCCTCACTGCTTTATCTACAGCACTGGTTCTCAGCCTCCCTAGTCCTGTGACCCTTTAACACAGTGCATGTCGCGGTGACCCCCAACCATAGAATTATATTGGTTGCTACTTCATATCTGTAACTTTGCTAGTATTATGAATTATAATGTAGATACTTTTGGAGATGCAGGTTTGTCAATGAGGCTATGACCCACAGGTTGAGAACCGCTGATCTACAGTCTAATGCCCAGACATGGATGCGGTATCAAGACTACAGGTAAATTCACCTGTGTCAGTCTTTTAGCTTTGTTTGATATGGCTTTTCTTTTCTCCTCTGAATATTCTTCAAGATTAAAAAAGAACAAAAGTAACAACAAAAGAAACATCACATGAATTGCCAAAAAAAATTGCATAAAAAAAGCCAAAAAAAAAAGATTCCAGTGAAATTCTTTGTTAGCACATTGTATTTGCATTTGGGATTGCTGTTCATGGCTGGCTCCTTGAAGCAAACATGAATTTTACTGAATTGCAACTGGCAAGATAAATCAGTACTTTGTCATCACAGGTTATAAGTTTTGAAGGACAAGTTGCTTGCTCATTTGTCTTTTAAAAAATAATCCTTTGTTAATGGCAGTGGCAATAAACTAATCTGGAAGCAAAACAGCAGTGGCGACACTTTGCTTCTAAAGTTCTCCACAGGCCATGGTCAGCGAGCAGCAATATAGAGGGTTGCCAATTAATTGCATCTTTTCCAAACTCTGTTTGTTGCTATTTTTATGAGTCTGGAATAGGTTGGCCTATTTGTATATTAGATCCTTACATGAAACAGAGATGATAACAATGCCGGAATAATGATGATTCCAACAGATAATGGGTATATTTAAGTAGCCTCTGAAGTGGGTACAACCTTTGGTGCCCTGACCAAATGCCTTTTATTAGAATGATGCTGCAACTTCCAGTCTAGAGAGATAATAGCTGAGAGCCAGTGATTGCACATGTACAGAGGTGGGCTTGCAGACAGAGTTAACCAGACTGGGGATGCCTGGGAGTGCCTATACGTGACTACTGCTTGCCATGGCTAGCATGATCTGTGTACACACAGACTAGCATCCCGTGTGACCGGTCTGAAGTTAGACTTTGGAAAAGTATCTTTGATTGACTCCCTTGTCCTCTATAGTCTGCTCCCTTGATTTTCTTTGCTGTTTTTTTTTTATTTTGTTTTGTTGTTTTGTTTTTAGCCTCTCAGTAAATCACTTGCCGGAGAATACCATCTCAAGATCTGTTTCTACAAAACTCGACCTAACACAAGCAAAAAAAAAAAAAAAAAAGGCAGACTATGTTGAGGTTCCTGTTATTTTCATTCAAGTTTTTAGTGGATGATGGAAAACAAAATTAGGAGAAAAGATATAAGAAGGGAGCATAATTTTATAGTTTTCATATGTATGATGACTGGTTTACATCAATGAAGTGAACTTCTAAAAATTAATATGGATTAATTTAGACAGAGTTATCATTAGGCCAGTTCAAAGTTCCTTTGCTCAGAAACGAATTTTGCTAGTTATTTTGAAACCAAGCCATGTGTTCTGGCATGGTGTGACATTTGCCCCCTGGTCAGGGTCAGGCATTCTGTGACACCAGACAGCCAATTTCAAGCATTGCTGGAGCCACAAAATGAGCCATTCCTATGATAACAGAAGAAGCAAGTGATGCGGGCAGCAGGGGCTTCTGGCAAGCCCGAATCAGGCTGAAGCCAGGTGCCAAGCTGCTTTTCCGTCTGCTGTTGAGTACACTCTGAATTAGTAAAACACGGCTCTACACCTGTTGATTTAGAAATGGCTACAGCTTTGAAATAAGCAAATGATTTTTCTTGAAACTAGAAATAAACCTCCACAACAAAATCACCAATACTGATATTACATTCTTGGTGTTCAAAGTCTTCTCAAGATCTGCAGAATCGCATGGACAAGACTTTGCAGTTGGGATGTGGGCACTAAGGGACCATTGTACAGACAAACATTAGAAGACCTTGTCTTGAGGTAGCAGATATTTTAAAAATATAATTAAATTGAACTCTCTCCTCTTTTTATATTTGAAAATGAAGGAGCTGAGTGGACTGGACCAGTGTGTCAGGAATGGTGAGTGACAGGAGGCAGGTGCAGGGTGTGGGAATGAACAGAAAGCAGTAGGGCTAAAGAAATACTCATGAGTTTCCGCCTCCTTTTTCTGAGCTACAGAGGAGCTAGCTCTTCAGGGGCTTAAGCAGGGACACTGTGATTGCGTTTGTGTTTTCATGAGTAAATCCTCATGTCATCACTTTCTCATCAGAACCAAAACTCTCCAGAAGGCTTGATGTCATTCCAAGGAGAGGCTTGGAGATTCTCTATCACTTATTCAAGGTTACAAAATCCTCGGATGACTGGACAAAGACTGGCCTCCTGTTTGGATGTCAAATTCCAGCACTCTGCTTTCTGAATGTTCGCAGTCTATGTTAAACAAAGGTAAGTTCCAGGGCAAGATGGCAGACACAGCACACATGACCAACGATAATGATGAAATGACAGCATAGAAGTATAAGACCAGGTTAGGGAAAAGGTAAAATGTGGGGTATTGGTGTTTCATACTGCATCTCATTCATATGCAAAAGCCTCAGTCCTTTCCAGGGACGAGAAGCTGTGCTAATTGCTTTAGCTGCTACCACATTCGGGCCAGAGAGAACACAAGATATTTTCTAAATATTAGTGAGAAACCTGCATCGCTGAGAAATAAAGAATGCAATGGTAACAATGATAATCAGCTTTATTTGTCTATTACTTTTCTAGGAAAGACTGTCTTTACTAGAAAATCTTTGAAATGTAAAGGTGTCCACAAGTAAAATGTTTTGTGTTCAAATGACTAGATATCTGGTCCTTTATTCAATCTTTTTAAGGCTGCACCACACAAGCCATTTTGGTGGGGTGATGTAGTAGAGACAGGTAGTCTTACTGAAGATCAGTCTTAGGACAGGTGTCTGGCATAGTCCTATAGGTCAAGGTACTTGTGATGGTTTATACATTCCTGGTGATTACTAAGTGGGTAGGATGGAAGGCATTGTATTGGCTTCTGATATTGAAGTGTTTCTTTATAAAGGAAGATGTGCAGAATGTTCCAATGACTATCCTTTCCATACTATGACAATAGAGGATGACACAGGACTACAGGACCAAAAGCCTATCTCTACTGTCCTACTGTGTGCTCTACATTTTTATTGAGGGGTTTATCTTGTATGCTCTACGTAGAAATAGTTGATAGAGCTATATTGAAGATCTTGTGATATTTGTTCCTCATACGTAATACTCAGTCTATCATGTCACTCAAGTATAAATTATGTTATTGATTGAAATCAAACCCACAGTATGAAGTGTCAAAGGAAACACAAAGAATTTATCTTACTTTATCTATTTTAAAACATAAATTGTAAGGGTAGATTTTAATAAGGGCTAAGGAGAGAGCTCAGTCTACAAAATTCTTGCATTGCAATTCTGATGACCTGAGTTTTATCTCTATACAACATACAAATACCAGGTATAGTGGTATGTGCTAAAGAGGCAGACCCGGGAGGATCCCTGAGGATTGCTGGTTATCCAGTCTATTCTAACTGATCCGTTGTCTCTAGGAAACAGCATTATTGGGGATGAGACCGTAGGTTGTTTTCTAGTTTACACAAACACACACACACACACACACACACACCTCTGAAATATGAATACATATGTATATATTGTAAGTATATCATTAAAGAAAACATTAAAACCCATTTATGAATAGAAGTGTTACAAGTAGATTATATTATATTTTTATAGTTTTCTTAAAAATGCATGCAGTAAACCTATAATAATTTTTATAATAAGACAAATAAATATTATTTCAAGAATAGTAAAGGTTTAGCATAGTTAATCTCCTTGTCCCTAATCACTTCAGGGGGCAGTAATTGATTTCACATTTTATACTCTGCTAGTATACATATTTATGGTCTATCTTGAAAGTGTGTTAGGTTCCTTCAGAAGCCTAGGAGGATTGTCAATTGTTGGGAGAGAAAAAGTCAAGGGTCAGCTTCATCAAAGAACTTAGTCCTTGAGAAGTGATGGTGCTCTACTTGAACCCCACATTTCCCAGAATATTTAGGTAGCACAAATTGGCCTTGATGAGAGTAAAAAGGACACAGAGGTGAGTGGCAAGGAGAGTGAATATGAATCTGGCAAGAGCTGGTGGATTCTGGTGGAACTCAGGTGCTAGGCTTGTCCAGTCTATGCCTTTACCTACGGAACCATCTCAGCAACACTTAAAATGGAGCCTTCTAAGGCTAAAAGAGTAAAAAGTACACAATAGATACCTAATACAATATCTCGATTACAGTTAATAGATTTTTATCATATCTTTAGCAGTTAACCAATGGTAGTTATTACAATGCTATATTATTTTTTATTGCTTAGAAATGGCTAATCACCTCACAATAGTATGACCATTTTGTGGATGAAGTGAGGTTGCAGATCTCCTGGTTAGGGTGTCTCTGACATTCTACTCAGAGAAGACATGTGGAACAGACTGACTGCAATGGCATGAAAAGGGGATGTTCCTGTGTTACCCTTCCACAGGAGGGTGTAGTAAGTGGCAACACTCTGATAGGAGACAAGAATATCAGATAGCTAATGGCTCCAATGTATCATTCTCTGAAAGGAATGACATTTCCATTAGTTCTCTCTTCTCAAGACACTTTCTGCTCTCAGGCTTTCTCTTTTTTATGTTGTGAACCACATGTGTAGTCTGGTTCAAAGGCCACAGGTGTGAAAAAGTAATCTGGGAAAAGCATGGAGTTTCATGCCTATCCTACTGCATTGATTCTGTAGAGAAGAGCCGTGATTCCCATTATACCAGAGCTCACTCAGGATTACTTGTGGTCCCAGCATTCAAAGACAGACTTACACTGGTTTTTATTTTTGTTTGCTTGTTTATTTGGTTTTTGTTTCATTTTTTTTTCTTGCAGCAGAACAGAACTTTAAAGAATCGAAACATTCAGTGTAGAACTTGAGACAACTGAAATACTTTTTTTTCTGAGATTCATAATTTACACCTCATTTACAATAAAATACAGCGTTTTCCCCCCACAATTTGAAAAATTAGCAGAATTGTTTATGTTACTAGAAAATAAAAGAATACTTCCTGTCTCATCTGGGAAATGAAAGAAATAATAAGTTCCTTAAAAGTGCTAAAACATAGAACAGCACAGGCACTTAGCTCTGATGGTTATTTTTCTTGATTGAGAACTGAGCTGAAAGAATTTAGAAACACCATTTATTCCTCCTTTTTCTGGAACTATAGTTTTTGATTACCATGTCAATGAAGTAGGTAGGTACCAAGATTGAGCTTTTTGTGGCTCAAATAATGATCATGGTTGCTTCTTTTCCTTAGGAAAGATCCATTAAAAACACGTCATAGAAGGTATGATTCCAATACCAAGTACACCCTGCTTGGAAAACTGTCACACCATTTGAGATGTTGAAGACAAAGAAGTATGCATATCCTGTGTTGTCATGAAAGAACAGTGCCTGATTATATCATTTTAGATTTACGTCTTTGATGCCTGATCAGCAAGAGATATCTGCTAATACTCAGCATAAAAAAATGTTTGCTTTCTCCTAAAAATGGAGACTGAAGCAAACAATAAGAGAACATAAAGGACAACAAAACATACAGTTGCTTAAGAATTCACTTGTAGTCCAGCATATGTCTTATGAGCAATATATCTGGTAATGGGAATTGCTCACTTGTAGCAATGTTAAGAGTTGTGCTGGATATTGTATTTATTAATCAAGCAGATACCATATATCCAAAACTTTTAGCATAGTAATATGTTGAGGAATATCTCAGTATTGTAAATCCCAAGCCCAGATCTTTCTTTAACCAGGAGATCCATAACATTACCAGCAAGGCCACCTTCAGAGATCTGAGAAGTGGTAAGGTTGTGTCTGATACTTGATTTATTTACTTGATATAGCATTCTCTTTATTTTAAATTACTTATGTGTTGCTGTGTGATAATGGTCTTGTAGCCTGTAAAGGCTTGCCACTTGTATTGCTTTAATAAAATGCTGATTGGCCAGGAGTCTGAAACTCAGGCCATAAGGCTTGGTCAAGAAATGCTTTCTTGTATCCTTTATTTCCAGGACTGCTGCTTGTTTTCCTGTATTTCTCTCTATCAGTCTGTTATGAGACTTGGTTCTAAGTCTGGTAGGTGAGTAATACAGTGAGAAGAACTAAGAGTTAGCAGGACTTTGGAAAACTGGAACTTTGCTAGTCTGAAGAATTGTACAGCTATGCCATAGACAATGGATAACTTCCCAGGAATGAGAGCCATGATCATGGATGCTCTCTGCAGTGCCTGTGGTCTAGCACTAAAAGGAAACTTTTTCTGAATTTACTAAAGAAGGTTTGTTGTAAAGAAATAACCAACCTGACATTTCATATATGATGTGAAATAATTTAATTCACTGTGGAGACAGAATAATGAAAATATGAGGGTTATAGGGAGATTGGGGCTAAGTTTTCTTTATATTTATCTCTTCTAAAATACATATTTTTTACATTTCTGAAAAACATGAAGTGTCTTAGAAAGAAGACTATCATGAATTGAAAGTGGCTTTATATTCTTAGTGACGTAGAAGACAATACATTTGATAACCAATAGCACCTTAGAAAAGTGGTGCTTACCTTGTGAACTAAGTTTGGAGTTGAATCAACTCTACATGAATGATATTACATTATCATCATCCTACTACCACCACCTTTTTTGTGTCCACCAAATCCTTTTTTCATATTTCAAGTAACTCTGCTGAAAGGAGGTGGAAAGGTTGTAAGAGTGAGGAGTGATGGAAGACACCAAGGAAACAAAGCCTTCCAGAAGCAACAGAAAAAATACACATATGAACTCACAGATGGGGTCCAGCACTGAGAGGGGAAGGAGACACAAGGCTTCACCCCAACCCAAAAGCTATCCCCAATCAAAAACAGTTTGCAAAGGAAAATCTAGTTTTTCCCAACAGCATTTCACTGGATATACAAACCACCCTTATGGTGCTTTTCTATGGTGCTTAATCCTTGTATTCTACTTAAGGATGAAATAGTTTTTCCTAATCTATGCTTCATATCTCAACTTGATCAGCATATATTTACTAAAAATTTGAGAATTTAGCCCATGTGACTGTCAAAACTGCACTGGGAAGATGTCTCAATAGGTAAAGTGCTTCCTGTGCAAGCATGAAATCTTAAGTATGGATCACCAGCATCCACAGAGAAAACATTTGGGGACAGAATGGGGGAAGGTGAGGCAGGGAGAAGAGGACGGAGAAGAGGAAGGAGGGGAAACTGTGGTTGAAATATAAAAAGAAAAAAATTGAATAAAAAATGAAAACATCTGGTGTAGTGTGCCTGCATAAACCTGTAACCTAAGTAGCTACAGGCAGATCCTGGGGGTTTACTGGCCTGTTAGTTTAATAGAACTGATAATCAGCAGGTTCATTGAGAATTTCTTCTCAAGAAAGTAAAGTGGGAAAAAATAAGACAAAGAACAACTAAGGAAGTGAAGTGGGACATCCTTTTGTATATTTGTTACTCTTATTAGTTTTGAATAAAGCAATTTTGTTCAATGGCTTAGCAGAGTAAAGTCAGGCAGGAAATCTGAACAGAGATCAAGAGAGAATAGGTAGAGTTGAAAGAGATGCGTTGCAGCTTCTGAAGGAGAAGATGCCAGAACATTACCTGCAAGCCATAGCCTTATTGTAATACAGAAATTAATAGAAATTGATTAATTTAAGATGTAAGAACTAGCTAAGAATATGCCTAAGCCATCGGTCAAACAGTGTTGTAATTAATATAGTTTCTGTTGATTATTTGGGTCTGGGAGGCCGGGAAATGAAAGTGCAGTCTCTGTTTACAGCGGGAAGCATGAGACAAAGAAGCAGCTGAGGAAGACAGTCAGACATCAGTCTCTAGCTTCCACACATTCTGTGTTGACAAGGGCATCTGAATACACGAGCACACACACAGCACACCATTATGTATAAATACATTCACACATAATCCAGAACAAGACAAAACTGTGTCCTAGTAGCTGAGAAACTGCTAGTTTGTCACACCATTGGTTGATCCCTAATTATGATACACTCCTTCATAGGAAGGGAATGATGAAGATTGCTCACTTCAAGCTAGAAAAATCCAAAAGAAACTTCTAAGCAACATAATCTCTGTTTAAAGAAAAAAACATATTAAATAAAATAATTATATAGTAATAAAAATGATAAAAACAACAAAATAAGCATATGTAGTGTGTTGAACACCATTTGATCTTGTTCAGAAATCACAGATAATTCTTATTTTAGGTCTATGCCAGATTCAGATTTCAGTGAGTCCTTAAATAGTTTTATGTTTTGGTCAAATAATGGGAGTGTAGAAGGCGGCATGGTATTAGTCAACTGATATTCTTTTATCTTAAGGCTGCTTAATCTAATGCTTAATGCTGATTAATCACTTAATCTTATCTTAAGTGATCTATGCCTTTTGCCCCCGTGAGATTGGATTCTGTGCAGGCGAACAAAACGTGATGGACAGTGGTGAGATGACCTAGTGAAGAGGGCACAGAGAGGGTCCGCAAAGAGGGATGGTGAGCTAACGGGCACAGGCTTGTTGATGAGAAAACGGAAAGTCACGCCAGAAGACGGTCCAGCATTGGTCTGCGAATGCCCTTCTCGCAACTTTCTCATAAAATCATACCCTTTTCATTATTAGAGCAGTCTTCACCTGGAGCCCAACTTGATATTCTTAGATTAATATTTATAGCTTCTAAGGCAAATAGTAAGTTCCCATATTTCATTATATTATCTTCCCTTTTCATTAAAATGAACATGCTACAGAGATCAAGATCTAACATTCAGGTGATAAAAAGTGAAAAACTGTAAATGTCAGTTTTTTTATGTGGCCATAATCATTTAATGACTGACACTCAAGGAAAGAATGTATATAATTATACTACATAAGATACATGCATGTATATCAATGTCATATCATTTTAATGGCTTTTGTTCTTATCTAAATAAGAACAAACAAAATTAGTTTTTGTAATATTGAAAAATCATGTTTCTAATATCATTGGGTTTTTATTAGTAAGTATAAATATATATAATGAACATGTGTTCATTAACAAATATTGTCTTAGTTAATTTGTTACTGCTGTGAAGAGGCATCATGACTAAGGCCACTTATTAAAGAAAGCATTTTATTTCAGAGGGCGAGTCCCTGACCATCATGTCAGGAGCAATGGCAGCAGTAGGCAGGCATCATGCTGGAGCAATAGCTGGAGCTTATGTCTTATCCACAAGCAGCAGGAAGAGAGAGAGGAACCAGACCTGGTGTGAGATTTCGAAACTTTAAAGACCACCCTCCAAACAGGTTCTAGAAATTATGGATCAAACATTAAATACCATGAACTTGTGAGGGCCATTCTCAGTCAAATCACTATAAATATTGTCCTTGAATAGCAGTATCAAGAATACATCAATAGTTAGAAAACAGAAGTGATTGTTTCAAAACAGTTGAAACTCAGTCTATAAGTAGGCTATAAGCAGTTAAAGAATCATTTTGCATATGAGAGAACTTTGGCATCATAAGTTTATGGCTAGATCCACCTGGCTCAATATTCAGCGTTGGGATTGTAAGCACATGATAGATGGAATTTTCATAATGTAAGGTTTTGGAATCCAAACTCACGTCTTTAACTTTGTTCAGTAGCTATTTCCCCAACCCTGGATGAAATTTTGACAGTACAAATGCTGAGTTTTTGATATGTTATTGAGTGTCTGGTGATCAAGTTGAGATCACAGCGTAGATCAGAGATTGTTGTTTTGGCCTTGATAGAATGCAAGTCCTAAGAAAATCAGTGTTATAAAATCTGAACTAGAAAAACAATAATGACAACTATAATAATAGGAGGATATTATTTATATCTCTACCTTTTCATTATCATGTCTCATCTTGACAAATATGAATCAATTATTACAACATGTGCTCTATAACATGCTAAAGAATTTATTCTTCACAATAAAGTAAAAAAATAAGTGCACATTTAAGAATTGCTTAATGAAATTGGTATTTCATTGGCATCTTTCTTCTAGTGTAAACAGAGCCAATGATGCTAATAAATGTTTTAAATCCTACTGCTAAATATGTAATCCAACTTGTGCCAATAAAATACATTTTCAAGAAAATGTTTTTTTTTTTGTCATTTACTTTTTTAAGGGGGGGTCATGAAGGAAAGTGATTATTTCATCTTACATTTCCAGATGATGATACATCATCAAAGGAAGTCAGAACAGGAACTCAAACTGGGCAGGAACCTGATGGCAGGAATTAATGCTGATGCAATGGCAAAACACTGCCACCTAGCTTGCTCTCAAGTTTTCCTCAGCCTACTTTATTTTTTATTAATTTCTTTTATCATTCCATAAAATTATAGATTTAATTTATATAATAAAATATAATTATATAACTTCTCCCTTTCTTTTCCTCTCTTCAAACCGTCTCATATACCCCCACTTGCTTTTTTCAATTTCATGGCCCACTTTTCATTAATTGTTGTTACATTCATATATTTATATGTATACACATACATTTTCTCAAATAATTATTCACCCTTTGAAACTTCTATTTTCTGAAAATTTGATACATGTGTATAATATATGCTTATCATATCTGCCATCCCATTCTTTCCCTCCAAATCCCTCTGCATTTCTCTCAAAACAAATCCCTCCCAGCTTAATGTTTACATTTTGTTGAGACAGGATTTCTCTATAGACGTGGCTATCCTGGAACGTGGTCTGTAGATCAGGCTGACCTTGAACTCCACAGAGATCCACCTGCCTCTGCTTCTGGGTGCTGGGATTAAAGGCACACACCACCATTGCCCAGTGTTTGTCCTGTTTTTATACACAGATCCCAATTAATGAAGCTGATACCTGCATGCGTTTGTGTCATAACTGGAGCACTGGCAACCAATCAGTGGCTAACCCTAAGGGAGAGGTGACTCTCCTTATCTCAGCAGTCATTAATTGACAATAGTTCTTCAACTCTTTTTTTTTTTTTTGATTTTTCGAGACAGGGTTTCTCTGTGGTTTTGGAGCCTGTCCTGGAACTAGCTCTTGTAGACCAGGCTGGTCTCGAACTCACAGAGATCCACCTGCCTCTGCCTCCCAAGTGCTGGGATTAAAGGCGTGCACCACCATCGCCCAGCTGTTCTTCAACTCTTGAATAAAAGATCTATGCACATAACAACTCAAAGATGCTTGGTAGGAGCAGAAAGTCAGACGGAGCACCATTTTTGGCAGGGCACTTTTTATTTCCACTTTCCTTTAGTCTCACAACCTGCTAGCACTGTGGACTAGTGAGCAAACATGGAAACACCCTGAGGCTTCCTTCTTCTGTTCCATTTTTGCTGAGGGAACTTTCAGTGCCTCACCTTTTTTATTCTTAGAGCAACAACAACTACAATCTATAAATGTTAAGATAACAAAAAGGGTAATATATGTAAAACTTTCACATAAAAGAGTAACACATTAAATGCTTGGGCAGTCATACTTAGAATGTAAGCATGAATAATTCTTAATTGTCTACCATGACCACCATGACTTGCCTCAATCATTTTCACTATTACCTAAATCTTCCCCACTGGGATTTGAATAGTATTCATAAAAATAAAAATGATTTCTTTAATCCAAATCATCCTCTTTATGTTTCTTTCACTTAGGAAATTAGTAGTCTGTATGATTCAATTGTTTCTGCTGGGAGATCAGTTTAGTCTAAATGAGATGTATTTGGTTTAATATTTGTGAATGATAGTGGTCTAAGTTTCCAACTGCTCTTTCTAACCAGAATATGCTCCTGAACAATTAACCTAGTTTCATGTAGTTTTGTGCTCCCTAGTGTTGATGTTTTTGCTGAACTCACTAAAAATGTCCTGATTCTTACATATCTTCATTCTATTTCATTTTCTTTTGCTCTCAGATGGAGACCAGTTGAAAGCCAAGCACTTTATGTTGGGGCAATACTTTTCAGGTGCCAAAAGGAAAGGCAGAAAATTAGCATTGATTCTAACTTTACCTATATTCTTATTTAACAACTGCTTGAGGCAAGTACTGTCTTTATTTTAGAAGAAAGTATAAGAGGTGCTAAGGGCACACAAATAATAAATGGTAGAGCTAGGTTGGAATTGAGGTCATCTGACTCCAAGGGGATGCTCATTTTTCCAAGTCACAGCACACAGTTCTCAGGTATGGAAAAAGATATATCTGAGGGAAGTTCGTGGGTCAGCAATAAATTGTGAAAGCTTACTTTCTTAGCTATTGTCTGTGTAGAAATAGCCAATCAATCATTTTAAATGAATTTACATCTTGGAAAACGTGTGCTGATGTATAGACTGGTGTATTGGGAAGAGAGAAAAGCACTGTTTCTGATTATTTTGGTGATAGTAAACATTTGGATCTTACTTCCCATGGTCCCTGCCTTTGGTAAAAGGTAATGTGCTATCCTGTAGTCTGAAAATGGTTCTGAACGCCGCCATCTATTGTTCTGTTCCCTCACCCAGGCAGACGCAGCCTGATCTATACAGGTAAATGAACTGGAAGATTAAGAAATTCTCTTCAGAATTTGATTAATGTGGAAAATCAACATAAAAATCCTTTGGATTTTTCAGCTATTTTCCCCTCAATTGTGTATGTTTAAACTTTAATTAAGAAATTGTTTTCTTAGCTCTCTGTGTCATTTTGATCTAGAAAAAGGGTGTTACCATAGAATAGAATGAATGAAAACATCCTAAAGAGGGTTTGTGTTCAAAGCTCTTGAAATGAAAAGAAGGGAGTGTGGTTCATCAGTCACAGAGGCCCACATCCATACAGGATGAGGTACACAGTCTGACATCACAGAGGCCCACATCCATACATAATGAAGTATAGACTCTGACTCCACAGAGGCCCACATCCATACAGGAGGAGGCACAGACTCTGACTTCAGAGCTGCATCATCTTGTCCTCTGACTCTCAGGTTGATTTCCATCACCAAGCACCAAAAAGCTTTTCTTTGCTGCCAAGGCTTTGTAAGGGCTCATGGCTTTCCATTGTCTGTCTACATAAATGACTTTCTCATCTTTTAGTCACTGAGTGCCACTCAGTGGCTCCAGTGGTAGCTTTGTTTGTAGGACTGTTTACCGTATGAAATGATTTGACCCTCTCTTCACTGGCAAAAGCATTTATAGTCCTAAACTAGATTTATTCCACTGGGCATCTCCTTCATGTTCAATGACCTGGTTTCTGCTCCCTTGGAAGCTTGTACTTTCTGCTACCTCTATAGCTAATGCGTGGCTCGGTCTAGGGTGGCTCTGGTGAAAACCACAAGTCATTTCTCAGGAGTAATTTATGTTCCATGCTCTTAGATTTTTGCAATAATATGAAACCCTTTGATCTAGCCAAGTATGTCCATGTGGAGGTGAGTGGAGAAATGAAGTAAAAGTTGATGCAAGGAAAGGAAGGGGATTTGGCTTGTATGTGTGTCTACTGTCAATAGCTGTTTTCTTCCATTCACTTTCTACTTCAGAGATAGAATGGTCATCTGGAGCCTCAAGCAAGTTCCTGTTAGTTTCAAGACTGAAGCCATTTCTTAGGTGTGTGATAGTTGTTTTTTTGACATGTTGTAAGCTAGGTAGTTTGGAAAAAAGAAACTTCAGTTGAGGAAATCTTACACTTTTTTTTCCTTCCTTGAACTTGCATTTCACATTTTGCAGAGAATTTTATCCCAATATAATACATTTTATGCTTGACAAATTTTATTGATCACACTAACATACCTCTCTAATAATAATAGTAATAATTTCAAAATTGAATTTTATATAACCACAGGCTTTAAATATTAAGCTTTACTCCTGTCACAAATAATCATTACAATAATACATGTACTTGATCAAAATAATATAAGCATATTACAAGGTTTCACACATAAGCATTGAATTTAAAATGTCAAATGATATGGATGGGTGGGAGGGTTGATTATTATGCCTTGATTAAAGGAACAGGAAAGTTGATCCCTTGCTACCGTGGAGAATTTACCTTCGGAAGGCAATTTTAGATGAAATCTTGCTTTATATAGAAAGTTGGTGAGAGTTAGAAGGAAACTGGGGGGAGAAGAATGGTAATCCAGTCATTCCATAGGAAGACCACATAGCAGATAGACTATCTGCATCAAAGTTGAGCATATATATGTATGTGTTTTAAATCCCTATATTTTCCAAGTAGTATTCTGAAATTTGAGGCATCATATTGTGATCTAAAGCTCTTACACCCGCTTTTCCTCTCTATATGAGGTAAAACTGAAGCTCTATTTGGTTCTGTTGTACCAGCCATGAAAAAGCAATGTTCTTCTGACCTTGGAGTTCTTGGAAATCTTCTGCCATTCATGGGATCATTCCTCATATATGCATTCCTAAGCTCCTCTAACCCTACAAGAGCATTTTCCATGGAAGTAATGGGCAGGGATTTCATAAGCTTACGACATTTAAATTTTCTGCTATAAAACATTTTGAAAGATTTGTGAAATCAGAGGTATGGTTTTTCTTCTCAAAGAGCTTATAATATAAGAAGTAAGATAGAGGGGCTGAAGAGATGGTTCAATGTACAAAGGGCTTGCTATGCAACTATGAGGACTTTGTTTTATACCCCCAGCACACACATAAAACTTAGGCATTGCAACATATGTCTTCAATCCCCTTACGTGAGGAGGGGTGGAGACAGGCAAGTCCCAGGAGCTCACTGGCTAGCTGGCCTAGCCAATAGTGAGCTACAGCTAACCTAGCTAATCAGTGAGCAACAGATTCAGTGAAAGGCACTGTCCTAAAATGGAAAACAATAGAGGAAGACACCTGACATCAACTTCTGGCCTCCACATATGGACATATACTGTCACACACTCCTTAATACAAACATGTGACACTTAAACGTATATATTTACACATATATATACACAAAATTAGAGAAGTAATCTAAGGTGTTATGGATGAACACCAGGGAAATAGCCCAGGGTGTCAAAGCACACAGAGAATGAAAAGTAATTCAATTTTCCTAGAGCACTGAGCAAGTTCTTTAAAGGATCACCCAAAAGGGATGAGCAAATGTTGATAGTTTTTTTTTTCTCTTTTTCTTTTTTTTTTTTTTTTTTCTTTTTTTAGAATTAGCAACTGTGTTATTTAGGAGTAGATTTGTTAAGCAAGTAAAGAAAATGCTTTAATGCTACACTAAAAAAAAAAAAAAAACCTTTCCTTTCATTACCGAATATGTTAATTTCCCCAGAGAATAGTAGATTAGAGAAAGCCAGGAGGAGTATTAGCATAAATTTGCCCCTTTCAAATCATTTCCTTTTTTTATTTCAAAGATGGCTAGCAAGTCAAATATTTGAGAATGGGCTTTCAGAAAGAACTGTTTTAGGACATAGATTGAGATAAATTAAGAAATAGCGATGATTTTGGTGTCAAGTTGCTGCCTTAAAACGTAGTTGAGAAAAGGAGGAACAGGAAAACACCAAACACCTACACTATAAAGTCAACATAATGGCAGGAACACATTATCTACCAACAACTTTAAGTCTTAATTCATCAATGAAAACATAGAATTGGATAAAAAACAGGACCCACCTTTATTGCAATCAAGACCATACATCACCATAAAAATAACTATAACTAAGACATGTAATGGATAGGGAAATGTAATATGTGGGGAAATGTAGCTAGGAACCAAGCAGATATCATTTTTCCAATATTATCACAAATATGTTTCAAACCAAAATTAATCAGCAAATAAAAAATATTCCATACTGATTAAGGACGATATTAGAACTTTAAACAGATAAGGGACTAAACATTGATGCAACCGCTTTCATAATAAAACAATACTGATGTAAAGATGTAGATTAGCAACAATGTAACGATAATGAGGAACTTCAATACCCTACACTGACCAATAGATATTTCATCAAAACAAACAAACAAAAAAGGCAAGTGAAATTAAATATCTGAGTGAAATGCCATCACAGATCAAGTGGATCTAACAGTTGCCAATAGCACATCCTGTCCAAACACTGTTGAAAACTTTCTGCTCAGAAACTAACTGAGCTTTCTCTAAATTAGACCCTAGAATAGGAGAGAAGCAAGTTGTTTCAAGTACAGGGATTCTAATCTATTTTCTTGTATCTGATCACAGTATAATAAAATAAGAAACCAACAACTGGGAGAGATTCTATAGAACTTACACAAAACATAGAGAATGAATAAAGTATCATTAAATGATTAGTGTGTCACTGAAAAAATCAAGAGGGAAATAAATAAACATTCCTGGAACTGCGTGAAAAAGAAAAATAAAAATGTTAGTCTTAGAACAACAAACATGAGCTAAACATCAAAGATAGAAAGAAGTAATTAAAGTCAGAACATAAATTTATTGTGTGGAAATGAATAAAAGACAATATGAAGAATCAATGAGACCTCATAAAACTAAAACATTTCTTCATTACAGCAGCCAACAGAATGGAAACCAATCTTGGTAGCTATATACCTGATAGAGGATGAGTGTTTAGAATATACAAAGAATTGAAAAAAATGTAAACACCAAGAAAACAACCTAATTAAAAAGTAGTCTATAGA
This sequence comes from Alexandromys fortis, assembly GCF_014885135.2. Taxonomy (NCBI): domain Eukaryota; kingdom Metazoa; phylum Chordata; class Mammalia; order Rodentia; family Cricetidae; genus Alexandromys; species Alexandromys fortis. The sequence continues at coordinate 13,791,851 of NW_026067933.1, forward strand.
AGTGAAAAGAATGTTCTCAAAATAATAAATATAAATGGCTACGAAATATCTTTTAATGAGTATTTACCATCTCATAGGGACGCACCTATTAAAACTACTTTGAGATTTCATCTTAGTTCAGAATGGTTAGGATGAAGAAAAATGTCAACAAGTATAGGTAATGTTGTGCGGAAAAGTGAACATTTATGCGCTGCCGTGTGGAGTGGTATTGTCATTACAAAAATCAGTGTGTTGCTTCCTCAGAACACTAGAAACAGATCTAACACGTGACCTACCATTACCACCCCTTAGCATTCATGAAAAGAACTATATACACTGTGACAGGAAATCATGCTTAGCTGTGTCCACTCTTTTATTCTAACAGCTACAGCACGGAAACAACTTAGAGGTTGACCAGTTGATAATGAATCATAGAAATGTGTTACATATTTACAGTGAATTTTATTCAGGTGTAAAGGAAAACAGAACTTGCTGGTAGGAGGATGGAAGGGGAAATTTTACATGGATTAAGGTAAGTCAGATCCAGTAGACATATGTAACATGTTGTCAATGTCAACCCTAGCATTGAATCTTTAGATTTACTTATATGTATAACTTAGAGCACTCACAGAATCAAGAAAATTGTTTAGATTGATAAACACGGTGAAAAGGAAATTAGAACAATGTCTTTCATAATTGCTTCAAAAATACCTTGGAATAAACCTAACCTGGTGGTAAAAGACCAATAAGATAAAATATTTAAAACAGCAAAGAAAAAAATAGATTTTTAAAATTATTTTTAGGAAAATAGATACAACTGGAGATTCTCATATGAAGCAAATTAAATTAATATCAGAAGACAAATATATTTTATTCTTTAAACATATATATTTACGATTTAACGCATGCATATCTATGTTAAAACACACAAATCATAAAATAGAAGTGAAACTGCCTTTAGGGAAATAAAGGGGACTATTATTTGTTTACCATTTTATTATATGCTAATTCAGTAAAAATAAGTCTAGTTTTAGATATCTAAGCTTAAAAATGTCTATTTGAAACTTGTGAGCAGAAGCAAAGCACTTTAGAGGAACAGAGCCAAACTACAGCTATGACCCCCCAGAATCTCTAAATATTTGTGCTTGAAATAGTGTACAGCGAGTTATTGGCTGATTGATTTGACTTATACTTTTGATAGTCTTTTTAAATTGAATTTTATATATAGTTTAGACATATACCACACATTCTGGACATGGATTATATATGCTTATGTACTTGATTTATGTGAGTAATGTATGTGTGTGTGTGTGTGTGTGTGTGTGTGTGAGAGAGAGAGAGAGAGAGAGAGAGAGAGAGAGAGAGAGAGAGAGTTAGATAAGGACAAACATGTTAAATACGTTTTATTTTTATGGTTGGTTGATTTCTTAGCAAGTCTATAATTCCCCTCTTTTTTGTGTTTGGAAACAATCTTGAACCTTGAATCCTGGTAAAGACTTTGTTATTACTTTGCCTGATTTTTGTTAAGGATTGCTGCAAACTGTAAATATAACACAATGTTACAAGTTGAAGGTTATCATTTAAGATGACATAAGTTGACAAAGGAGCACACAGACTGAAATCTTTAGTCACTTAGTTTAATAGGCCCTTCTGAGAGGTTGTGCTGAGTAGTTTTGAATTTGAACATTGAATTTAACATAAAAATTTCCAACTGATTCTTTCCATGCATAAATCTTAAGTTTATTTGCAACTTCTGTCAGGCAACATTGTTCAGAGGGCTCTAATATATAGCTTTTTGTATTTTAGTAACATGCCGGATAGCCCTAGAGGCTACAGAGGTAAGTTGAAAAGACCTGAAAGGAATAAAAATATTGTTTATGCTTATTGGCAGATGTTAAGAGCTGGAGAAATAGATGCCAAGATCACCTGTCTTCATGGAGTACATTTTCCAAGGAGAAGAGGCTGATTAAGGATCAGGGTAAATCCTTGCTTAGATTCCAGAACCACTATGTGTGCTTTATGGTGGATTTTCCTAACAGATTTTCCGAACAGATATAGTAGGCAATAGTTTAGCAGCATTAGTTCTGTAGCTTTGATTGCTTCTTGGAACTTACTACAGTAATAGATTGCTTATTGGGGAGGCTACATGCTGAGAATGCCTCATTAAACAATTTCTTCATCATACTGACATTACAGATTGGATTTATACAAACTTAGGTAGAACATCTTACTGCATAGGTGTATATTTTATACAACATACACCAAACAGCCTAACTGTGTTATCTATGTAATCTTTGTTTCTGTTTGTTTGTTTTGCTTCTGGGTCTATGATGAACAATACTATGTAAGATTAAAGTAAACAATAGTGCACAGTATCAAGAGATTCACTAAGCATGAGATATATGAGGATGCTGCCAATAAAACATAGTATACCACTCACAGAAGAGCTTTTAAATATAAGTATGGTGATACACCATAAGAGTGTGATTAAACATATAGTATATGGATGTTCAGATATCTCTGTAGGAGATACCTTTGAGGAACATCCAGACTGATTTTCATAATAGTTGGAAGTTTATACTGTCACAGACAGTGAATACAGGTCTTTCTTTCTCAACATGTTTGTTATCATTTCTTTTTTGTTCTTTTACTCTTCGCCATTGAAAACAGATGTTTTTCATGCAGTATATTCTGATTACTGTTTCGCCTTCCCCACTCCTCCCAGCAACTCCCTTTCCACTCACAGCCACTTTATCTCTTGCTCTCTATCATTAGAAACAAATATGCACCTTAAAAGAAACAATAAGATATAAAACACATTAAAATAAAAACAAATAAACCATAAAAGGAAAAGAAAATAAACAAAGAAAAAGCACAAGAAACACACATAGATGCAGAGACACACATTTGCATACACAGAGATTCCATAAAAATACAAAACTGGAAACCATAATGTATAAGCAAAAGACCTGTAAGGAAAAAAAAAGCCCAGAAAAAGTATTATGAACTAAAACCCTCTGGAAATACCATTTGGTTTGGTTTGTGTTTGTCACTGGTCATGGGGCCTTCCCTTAAGTGTAGTTTGTATATCTAGTAAGAATTCATTGGAGAAAAATTATTTTTGCTTTGTAAGCAGTTATCAGAGATAGCTTCTGGGTTAGGGGGTTAGGGATGGGGTTAAAGTTCACTTTTCCTTCGTGGCATTGGTACCCCACCTAGCACAGACCTGTGCAAGTCCTGTGTATATTGCCACAGTCTCCACGAGATCATAGGTTTTGTAGCCCTATTGTGTCTAGAAGGACTTGTTTCCTTGGTCTCTTTCATTTCTTCCGACTCTTATGGTCTTTCCACATTCTCTTCTGCAAGATTCCCTGAGCTTTGAGGGGAGGGATTTGAAAGAAATGTCCCACATAAGATTGAGTGCTTCATAGTCTATCACTCTCTGCACATTGTCTTGTGAGTTTCCATATTTTTTCAAATACTGCACAAGGAATACTGCATGAGGGAGCTTTTCTGATAGTAGTAGAGTGTAACACTGGTCTATGAGTATAACAGAATACTATTAGAGATCAGTTTATAGCTACGTTCCTTTAGCAGAACAGTAGTATCTTGCTTTTCCTAGATCTCTGGCTTATCTAGTCTCGGGTTCTTAACCACCCTATCAGTGTCAGTTAAGGATTCTAGCTCATGGAGTGGGCCATTAGAACCAAGCAGATTGGTTCTAAGTGGTTGGTTACCCCCATAACTTTGTACTACTATTGGACCAACATAACTTGTGGGTAGCTCATCTTTGTAGACTGAAAGTTTTATAGCTGGGTTGGTATTCTATAGTTGTTTTTTTTTTAATTTTTCCTATTTTTTTTATTTTTTTTGTTCCTTGCTATTGGGGGCCTGCCACCCAGCTCCCAAATAAATACACACAGACTTAGTTTTACTTATGAATGCCCAACCATAGCTTGGCTTATTTGTAGACAGGTTTTCTTAAATTATCACATCTCCATTTTGCCTCTGGGCTTTTACCTTTCTTTCTCCTATTTTCCTTTCTTTCCTTCTCATTCTGTGACATTTATTGTAGCTGGGTGGCTGGTCCCTGGTATCTCCCCTCCTCTTTGTCTTGCTTCCCTTTTCTTCTCTTTCTCTCCTTCTATTTATTATCTCTGCCTGGCAGTCCTGACTATCCCTCCCTTGTCCATATATTGTTGTTCAGCTCATTATTAGACTAATCAGGTGTTTTATTCAGGCAAAGGAACACAACTTCAAAGAGTTGAATCAGTGCAACATAAAAGCATGCGGCATATATTGCATCATTAAACAAATGTTCAGCAGCATGAACATATGTAACACATCTTAAGCTAATATTCCACAATAGTGTTCACCTTTCTCTGTTGGTACCATGCAAAGTACCATGAATACTAGTCAGTAGTGGTAAATACTGTAAGTATGAACCAGATCAGTATCCCATGTTCAATGAGCTATGCACGTATAGTCTTCAGTAATAGCACATAACCATCAATTCATGGAGAGAAACAAATAGCCTTAGTAATAGCCTGGACTGTTTGGGTTTACCATATTGTCACTTTAAGACTCAGCAATATCACTTTTGGGCATATAACCAAAGGAAGTTCATTCATACCACAAAGATATGTGGTGTGGGAGGTCCTTCTTTCTATGTGTTGCTTTTATTGGTTAATGAATAAAGAAACTGCCTTAGCATGTTGGTAGGGCAGAGTCAGAGAGACACCATGGAACCAGCAGAGTCAGGCATTGTTGTAAAAGGTGTGGCGGGCCGTTTCTTGCCACCTGGCTCCCAACTAGCTTACACCGGAAGCTGTATTCATTTAAACACTTCCTGACCCATTAGTTCTAGCCTCTTATTGGCTACTTCTCACATACTAGTTTAACCCATCTCCATTAATGTGTATTGCCACTTGACTGTGGCTTACCAGCATGAGTCTAATCGGCGTCTGTCTTGGAGAGGAGAGCCATGGTGTCTGCCACATTGCCTTCTTCCCAGAATTCTGTTCTGTCTACCCCACCCACATAATTTTCTGCCCTATCAAAAGGTCAAGACAGTCTCTTCATTTAACCAATGAAAAGTAACACATAGACAGAAGACCCTCCTACACCAAGACATGCCAAAACTTTGCTGGTTAGCCACTGCCATGTGGCAACACACAGATTACTAAAAATGGGTTAAAGTAAGTTCTAAGAGTTAGCCAATAAGAAGTTAGAGCTAATGGGCCAAGCATTGATTTAATGAATTTAGTTTCTATGTGATTATTTCTTTTCTGGGCGGTTGGGACAAACAAGCAGCTCCCTGCAACAGATATGTGCTCAACTATGTCTATAGCAGCATTATTTGACATAGCCAGAACTGGGAAATAACCTAGATGCTCCTCAACTGAAGAGTGGATAAAGAAAATGTGATATATTTACACAATGGAGTGCTACTCAATCGTGAAAAATAATGATGTCTTTAAATTTGCAGGTAAATGGATGAATCTAGAAAAAAACATATTGAGCAAGTTAACCCAGACCCAGAAAGACAAATATAATTTATACTCAGTCATAAGTCCTTTTAGACATAAATCAAAGAATCCTACAATCCACAGCCCCGAGACCCTAGACAACAAAGAGGACTCTAAGAGAGACATACAAGGAACTAAATAGGAAGGAGAAAAAGACAAGATCTCCCCAGTAAATTTGGGGTGTGGTAGAAGGGGAGAGAGGAGGAAGGGAGGTGAGCAAAAAAATGTATAGTTCAATAAAAATAATAAAAAGAAAAAAATGTCAGTGTAGTGATATATAATATTATTCTGTTATACTCTTAGAGTGGAGCCTAGCCCAATTGTCATCAGAGAGGCTTCATCCAGGATCTGATGGAAACATATGCAGAGACTCACAACCAGGCTTTAGGATGTGTTTAAGGAATTCTGATGAAGTGAGGGAGAAAGGATTGCAGGAGCAAGAGGGGTCAATGACATCACAAGAAAACCCATTGAATCAACTAACCTAGGCTCATAGAGGCTCACAGAGTCCCAACCACCAACCAAAGAATTTGTATGGGACTGAACTAGGCCCTCTGCACATATATTACAGCTGTGTGGCTTGGTCTTTCTGTGGTACTCCTAACAATGAGAGCAGAGCTTTCTCTGACTCTTTCAGTGGCTATTGCTACACTAGTCTTCATACTAAATTGCCTTGCCCAAAGAAGGCAAAGTGTTCAGTCTTCCTGCAAATTGATATGCCATGTTTAGTTAATATTCATAGGAGGCCTGTACTTTTCTGAATAGAAATGGAGCAGCAGTTGATGGGGGTGGCAAAGGGGAGTTGGGGAAGGAGACTGGGAGGAGAGGAGGAAAGAGAAACTGCAATTGGTATATAAAATAAATAAAAATAAAAAGTGATGCTCACTATAATCATAAAGTATATTTTGTAAATTTTAGATCTTGTTTTATGCATCTGAGTTTTTTGTTACACCTATACATGTGCACCACATATCTGCCTGTGCCTGCGGGATCAGAAGATGACATTGAAGCCCATGGAACTGGATTTATTCATGGTTGTCAAATATCATGTGGGTGCTGCAAACCGACCAGGGGTTCTCTGCATGAGCAACAAGTGGTCTGAATCAGTGATGGATTTTTCTAGTTCCAAGTATTGTATTCTGATACTACTAGCCATGGAATAATTTATTTGTGTAAGCATTATCTCAAAAATGAATCATAAACATTACAACATTACAAGGTCAATGTTAACATAAAATAGAAAATTTTCAGCTCCATCATACTGTTATAATACCAGTATGACAATTATCATTTGCTGTGTGTATCAAATTAATGTGGCCATATTCCAACCATGTAATGGACATCTCTTTTCAGATATCTTTTTTCTTTTTTCTTTTTTGTTACACTATATAGCTCTGGCTCTCCTAGCAGCCATCTAGTTCAGGCTGTTCAGCAGATCAGCCTGTCTCTACCTCTTGAGTGTTGGGACTAAAGGGGTGTAATGCTATGCCTGGCTCTATTCAGATATCTTTTTTAAATTTATTTATTTATTGAAGATTTCTGTCTCTTCCCCGCCACGGCCTCCCATTTCCCTCCTCCTCCCCCCAAAAAATCCCCCTCCCTCGTCAGCCCAAAGATCAACCAGGGTCCCTGCCCTGTGGGAAGTCCAAGGACCACCCACCTCCATCCAGGTCTAGTAAGGTGAGCATCCAAACTGCCTAGGCTCCCACAAAGCCAGTACGTGCAGTAGGATCAAAAACCCATTGCCATTGTTCTTGAGTTCTCAGTAGTCCTCATTGTCCACTATGTTCAGCGAGTCCGGTTTTATCCCAGGCTTTTTCAGACCCAGGCCAGCTGGCCTTGGTGAGTTCCCGATAGAACATCCCCATTGTCTCAGTGTGTGGGTGCACCCCTCGCGGTCCTGAGTTCCTTGCTCGTGCTCTCTCTCCTTCTGCTCCTGATTTGGACCTTGAGATTTCTGTCTGGTACTCCAATGTTGGTCTCTTTCTCTGTCTCCTTTCATCGCCTGATGAAGGTTAATATTCAGGAGGGTGCCTATATATTTTTCTTTGGATTCACCTTCTTATTTAGCTTCTCTAGGATCACGAATTATAGGCTCAATGTCCTTTATTTATGGCTAGAAACCAAATATGAGTGAGTACATCCCCTGTTCCTCTTTTGGGGTCTGGCTTACCTCACTCAAGATAGTGTTTTCTATTTCCATCCATTTGTATGCAAAATTCAAGAAGTCGTTGTTTTTTACTGCTGAGTAGTACTCTAATATGTATATATTCCATACTTTCTTCATAGATTCAGATATCTTAAAGGAAGCCTAAATGCAGAATGTTAAGAACTAGCCTATTCTATCTACCTCTGTCTCCCCATGCACCATAAAATCTCCAAGTCTTACCATTTGCCATTTCCAAAAGCTTCTCAAAAGACTAGTTTTTCTAAATTTCTATTGCCACCGCTCTAATGACATTGTTATTAGTCTTTCCTGAGCATCCACCAGTAGTTTTCCTATTTTGTAATCTTCTCTAATATTCCCAGCTGATATTTACAAAAGATGAAACAAAACACTTTACTAACTACCCATTGCCTTTCACTTAGAAGCGATAGCACTTCCTGCCTAGTTTACCAGCTTCATCCCAATCACTTATTCTCTCATCGGTCTCTGTGGCCCTCTTCCAGTTCTTTGGAGCAGAGATTCTTATTCTCTTGGGTGATCAGCAGTGTCTTGTTCTTCTCTCTTACACTTCTGATCTCTGGTGAGTACACTTAGCCACACTTTCAAGCTTATTTCTGCTTTCACTTCCTCAGGAGTCTAGATCAGAGGGTCATGAGTCCCTTTTAGTGTTTCTCTTTCAGAGTCACTAGCATGGTAATTAAACTTGTATCTGTATAATTAGCTGACTAATATTTATTTCCCCAGCTACAAAATAGACCCCAAGAGGGCAAGGGACAGATGTTTTACACATATTGAATCTCTGCAGCTTTGCATAGCACTTTGGCTAAGCAGTATTCGGGTAGCTATTTGTTGAACAAAGGATTAAATAAATGACCAATATTTTCTAGTGGAGAAATTTAAATTTAGATGGGGTAAGTTATGGAAAGAGAATGTAATTTCAGGTTCAATTTATTCTAAACTCTGAACTCCTTCCATTCAAGTTTACAAATCATATTTTATTTTAAAGCCATTTGCAAAGTAAGTGTTCCTATAATATTATAAATGGTATATTGCTGTCCCATAACCAAAAATATTACAGTCAAATATCATTTTGGCCTAAATTACAAATATATATATATGTATGTATATATATATATATATTTTAATGTATGACTGCTTTGTGATGTGATTATTTCACAAAGCTAACNTATGTCTTCATATATATATTATATATACACACTCACACAATACACTCATGACATATCTATAGCCAACATTAGGGTCCATGGGGAGAAATTGAGGGTGTCTCTACTCTTATCAATGTACCTCTTGAAGTCTTAGTTATAGCAGTAAAGCAAAAAGAAGATACAAAGGGATCAAAGTGGGAAAGAAGTGAAAGTATTTGCAGATAGCTTGACTCTAAACTTTTAAGTACTCATGTACACTGTTAGAAGATTTTAGATCTGATAAATACTTTCAATAAGGTTTGTAGGATATAAAATCGGCATACAGAAATCAGTAGTTTTAGTATTTATCAATAATGAGAGGAAAGAGAAAAACTCCATTCGTAAGAACTTCACAAAATAGAAATGAAATACCTTTCCAGTGAAAACTTTACAGAAAGAAACAAGACATGAAACATTGAAATATCTTGATTGACAGAATTAAAATTGTGAAAATAGCTGTAAGACCAAAAGTAATGTATAACTTTTAAGTATTCACCATAAAAATTCTAAAGCCATTCACGCCTGAACTAGAAGCTAACTTTACAAGAATTGCTTTGGGGTTCACCTTGTAGATAAACAATTGCAAAACACATTCACATGCTTGTGAGAAGACACTGTGTCCCCTGATCTTCCCACTGTGTTCCTTGATCTTCCCATTTCTATTCTGGATCTCTACCTTTTGGAAATTTGGAACTTTTCCATGGATTCTCCCAATGAGGAATTGTTTAATTAGCAATATCATTTAACAATTTATGGCCCTAAAAGACCCAAAAATAAGATGTTAAACTGAGTTTGTTATTGAGAAACACAAGAATATACTTGAGTGCTTTAAAGTTGATGTCAAAATGTTTAGGCTGGTGTAGTGGTTAGGTAGTTGAAATAAAAGCTAGAGGCATAGCAGCAGGAAAAATAGATTAGATCATTTATTTCTATATTTCACAAACAAATGGTTGACTATTTTTGTTCATTCAATATACATACTTCAAAATAATAAAACAAAATTAATTTTTAAAATACTTGCTTATCGTTTTGAGAAAAAAAATCACATAAGGTATTTTTGGAATCCTGCCCTAGATTTTTACTTGTAAGCCTATTGCATCTTGAATATGTCTACTATAGTAAATATAGTTAATCTATATGCATAAATTAATTAAGAAGTTTGGAAATTGAATTACACAATTGATCACTGACTTTAAACTATAGAATTTTACCTTGGGATAAATTAAAAGTAACCATGTAGTATTTTGATATATGCTAGTAAAACTTTTACTTAACTAAAAGTTTGACTAAATTCAAGAACAGTAATCTGTGCAATTTTTTTTGTCCAATGAGTAAAAGTTTAAAGAAATTTTATGAAGACAATAAGTTGAGAATTAGACTTTACAATAATGTGCAGAACTAGCTAATAGCTTGTAGAAGGAGGCCACTTAATAGTGGGTCCTTGGCTGCTCAGCCCCAAAGTAACCACTCAGAAACTGTATTAATTAAATTCACTGCTTGGCTTATTATCTCTAACTTCTTATCGGCTAGTTCTTATATTTTAATTTAACCCATTTCTAGTAATCTGCGTATCGCCACATGGCTGTAGCTTACTGGCTAAAGTTGTGTCTGGCTCCAGTGGGACTACATGGCTTCTCTCTGACTCTTCCTCCTTTCTCTCAGCATTCAGTTTAGTTTTCCCCACCTACCTAAGTTCTGCCCTATCAACTGGCCAAGACAGTTTCTTTATTCACCAATGGCATTCACAGCATATAGAGGGGAAGTCCACATCAGCTGTTGGTTAGCCTTAGGACCTTTTTTTCCCCTGATTGGCTTGGACCATCTATATTTAAAAATCATATCTCTCAGTGAAAACTGATTATGACCAAGCACAGGTCTGTTAGTGGGAATGTGAGGGATAGGACAAGACAATGACTAATCTCAAGCATGACTCAGAAATTGCTGCTGCGATGATCCCACTTCTCCTGACTTCTATAGCCAAGGTTCTATATGCCGAATAGCAATTCAACATAAGGAATTCTTACTGTCCAGTCATAGTTTGTGTGGTTCAGTAGCTGCTGACTAATTTTTCTCCTGTCTTTCAAGATACATGGTGTCACCTTCAAAGTACAGTAAGGAATTCACATCATTATAATTTTTATAGAGGTAATAAAACAAAAATAACTGAAGAAATTGCTCATTTCCTACTTTCGTAAATTACTAGGACCAGAGGAATCTTTCCAATTGTTCCCTTTTTTTATAGAAATTTCAAAAGTGATTAAATTCCTTGAGACATTAAAATAAATATTTGAAAGTTAAAGTAGAAAATTCAAAGATTTTCTAATTGCATCACTGAAAGCTTCATAAGGAGCCAAAGTCTAAATTAGAATAGCAATAGGAGAGTATGGATAATACAGGAAGCTAGATTTCATAGGTAGAACAAATCATAAGGTCCTTAGTTAATCGATGTGGAGTCACCATGAGTAAAATGTCAAGACTCACCAAAACATACTCAAACTTATGAATATTTTATCAGAACTACGAAATAGATGTGAAGTAGAAGCTAGAAGATATCTTTCTAAGACAAAGAAGATGTAACCTTTTCTAACTAAAACCAGTAATTCATCCCTGCCACTTGAGTTGTCTAGTTTAAGCATTGTAGACCTTGAGCTTTTTCTGAGTCACTCAGGCCAATTTTTTTGGTAATTGATGTTTCTGTGTCTCTTTATTCCCCCATTTATTTGTTACTACTCCATTTCCTTATGATTTATTTACAACTTAGTACCTTCCCACACTGTGGGAATGTTGAATATGTAAATCTAGAACATGGTAAAATTAATAATCTATAACTTACAGCACAGACTCAGCTCCAGTTTTTAAAAAAAATCCTTGGTAATGGGCATTCCTCTGAAACAGTCTAGATGTAATGAGAGCTGTTTTATGTCCCAGTGGACCTAATTTCGGTTTTTGTCTTCTGAAGGCCTGTAGTTAGCAACAGACATAGAATCCTTTGGTCTGGAAGACATGCATGACTAGATACTAAAGGTGCATTGCAATTCTCCATGCAATACATACCCTCACGGTGGCGCAGACTGCAGCCTCCACACAAGAAAAGTCAAATTTGTATTTTACATAATAAATCATGATAAAACCTGCTTAGAAAAAATAAGGCTAGATACAAAGTTTATTTTCTTTTTTTGTTGCTCTTTATTAAAGAAAAAGTCTCATTTTTCAGTCCAAGTAAGCCTCAATCATCCTTCCTTAGGCCCCTTAGTACTCTGAGTATAGACTATCGATTAAAATATGCTTTCAATACCTGGCTATTATATTTTGTGAATACTTATTCCAAGAATTCATAACAGTTTTTAATAAGCGAGAAAGACAGTGAATAGCCTTCATTCTATGATAGCAGAATTGTTATGCCCTCATTCCGTGCAAGACCATCAGCTGCGGATAGACAATGGATAAACATGGTGTGTTGTTTTTTTTAAACATTTGACTAGCAAATTATTTTATACCTGGTTGTAATCACTTTTCATTAAATTTTACATTTCTGTGAAATAAGCCATTTTTCATGAGCATATATTTTTATTGCCACTGAAAGTCTAAAAAAAGACTCTTTTCTCAGGTAACTTTGGGTTACCAGTTTAACAGTTAAAGCTTAGAGAATAAGCAATAATTACTGATTTGTCCTACCCTACAGCTAATCATCTCGAATACATTTTGAGATATACAAAGTACACACTTACTTTGGGGATGACTACTCAGTGCTTGATAAGCATAGACATTTGAAGTATGCTCCTCAATGTAACTACAATCAATATAGAAGTTCTAAAAGAAATAAAATCATACATTTGTCTCAATAGAAGGCATGGTGATAAGGGCTAAGTTTTCTAGTATGCATCTTTTTCTTTCTGCATAATGCACACATTAATGTCATTATTAATGGGTTTTAGTTTCACTGGAAAAAAAAGTATATTTGTATACTTAAAAAGGATTCCTGAAAACCTTATATGCTATTTTTGTGTGTGAGGTATGCACACATGAATGTAGGTGCCCACAGAGGCCAAAGGAGGACATTAGATTTCTCAGAAATGGGAGTCAGTGTTACAGGCTATTGCCAGTCACTGCCTTGGGTGATGAGAAGTGAACTTGGGTCCTCTGCAGTAGCAGTATGTGCTACTAACCACTAGAATCCTCTTCATCCCCTAGGGTTTATCTTTTATATTGCATGGATTGTTTACCCCTGCTGCCCACATCCAACAGTGACTTGTGACTTCTGCTTTGTCTCCAGAAACTGAGGAAAAGATAATATTATCACAGGAAGTACTCGAGTTTAAAACATGGTTTCAAAACTTGGCTATTATAAGCTGTGAATACTGATCCCAAGAATTCATAACAGTTTTCAATAAGCCAGAAAGACAATGAATAGCCTTCATTCTATGATGGCAGAATTGTTATACCCTCATTCCAATGCAAGACAATCAGCTGGGGATAGACAATGGATAAGCAGGGTTGTATTAAGAAAAAACATTTGACTAGCAAATTCTTCCAAATCCATGATCTACGGAAGTTGTATGTTACAAATGTGACAAATAAAGAGTTCATTTTTAAAAGAAAAGCCAAACAACTAGAAATGCTCTTGAAAATTATGTACATTCATTAAACTGTTTCTTAAAGTTTTCTTGAAAAATATCATTGTTTAGCTTATTTTTAGAGTTGGATGATAAGTGTGTTCGGGGCAGAATTTTAGATAAAAGGGCATGGCTTTTTCTTCTATTCCAGTCACTATCAAGAAATCCCCAGTGCTTCTGGGAGTATTGAGATGATATAAACTCTTTATAAATCAAATTATTTAACTGTTTTCATTAATATGTACACTTACTCGTCTGTCTATACAGCATTCATACTATATCTAGTGTCATAATTCATCTATCTAGAATTTATTGTGTGTCTTTTATGTTATTACATTACATTAATTAGACACCAGGGAAAGTAAAGTATTATATAGAGTCCCTGAACTCGAAGGACCCACAATATTAAGGGTGATGGATACAGGGTGGGACTGATTAAAGAATCTATGTTATGTATCATGAATTTGGTCTCATTACAATCTCAGAAAACCTTATGGAGCTTGTCAAGCACAAAATGATATATAAATAGGTAGGAATGTTTTTCTTTCCCCCCTCCCTCGCCCCTTCCCTCTCTGTGTATGTCTAACATATATGTGCATACTTGAGAATGTTGTGTATATGTGGGAATGTTTATATGTGCAGGTATATTTGAAAAATATGTAAGTGCATTTGGTGAGGCCAAAGAATGACTGCAGCAGTTGTTCCTAAGTGTTTCTCTACCCTAGCCTGTATATTGTTGATCAGGATAGGCTGATGGACCAGTGAGACTCCAGAATCTGTCTGTGTGTTGAAATAAGAGCGGCGGGGCTGCGTCCCCAGCACCCTGGCCGCCTGCTAGCTTATACCCGAAATAACAACACACAAACTGTATTCATTTTAACACCGCTTGGCCCGGCTAGTTCCAGCTTCTTATTGGCTAGCTCTTACATATTGTTCTAACCCATTTCTAATAATGTGTGTAAGCACCCCAAGGTGCGCTTACTGGGAAGATTCTAACCTACGTCCATCCTGGGTCTGAGCTTCATGCGTCTGCCTCAGAGCGCAGAGCTATCGTGTCTATCCGGCAGAGCTGAGCATGGCGTCTCTGCTCCAGAGAGCAGAGCTGTTGGGTCTCTCCGGGAGCAGAGCAGAGTCTGACCTCACTTCCTCTTCCTCCCAGAATTCTATTCTGTTTACTCCTCCCACCTATGCTTTAACCTATCAGGGCCAGCCAAGCAGTTTCTTTATTGCTCAATGACCTTCCTCCATCATCTGTGTATGCCCAAGTCTCCAGTGTATGCCTCCTTACTGCTGGAATTACAAGTGTGTGCCAGCACTGCTGACATACTTTAGAAAGTGGGTTCTTATTATGCAACTCAAGGTCTCACAATTGCAAGGCAAACACTTCGATGATGCAGCTATCTATCTTTCCCCTATCCTTCCTTTCTCTCCTTAACTTTCCCTCCCCTCCCCTTCATTCTTTGCTCTTTAAATTTTCCTCCCCTCCCTTCCTTTTCTTCCTTCTGAGACAAGGCATTACTATGTATGATATGCTGCCCTGGAACTCAGTATATAGTCACGAGTTGCTTTGAAATTGGAGATTTCCTGCCTCAGCCTCCCAAGTGCCAGAATTACAGGTTTTATCCATTTAGTTTGTAAATTTGATCTACTGATCAACAATATGTAATGCTCTAGCATCTATGGTGATATCTTTGCCCCAGATGACTGTGGTAGTTTGAATGTAATTGGCCCCTATAATCTCACAGGGCAGGGCATTATTAGGAGGTGTGGTTTTCTTGGAGTGGGCATGGCCTTGTTGGAGGAAGTGTGTCGTTGTAGGGGTGGGCTGAAGGTTTCCTACACTCAGGATGCCGCTCAGTGTCTCAGTTGATTTTCTGTTGCCTGCAAGATGTAGGACTCTCAATAGGACTCTCAACTATTACGCCAGCATCACTTAAGACGATAATGGACTGAACCTTTAAAACTGTATGTGAGCTACCCCAAATAAATGTTTCCTATATGAAAGTGCAGTGTTCATGGTGTCTTTTCACAGCAATAGAAACCCTAATAGTGACAGTGACCTTTGAGCTTAGTCTCTGTGTTATTCATTCATATTATTCATGAAAATATATTTCATGTCAGCAGACATATGAACAACAACGTAGTGGTTTGAGAGTGTGTCTGCTTTTCTCTGTTAACTATTCACTAAGGGGCTGTATGTGAGGTTTTGTTTGGTAAGTTATTTCTTATTTCAGCTTGATGGAGTTTCTTAGACTGTTCAGTTCTCATAAAAATATAGTTTAAGTCATTATGTATTATGCATGAATCTTTATGATAAGTAACTCACCCCTCTTTCACCCTAGGGTGTAACTATAAATACTTATAACATTTAGCCCTGGATATTGAGCAAGCTAGAAGAAAATTTAGAACCAAATGAGAGCCATTGCTTCACATTTCATGATTTTGTATGCAATCTCTATTTTAAAATGCCTCTTTTATTATTATAAATATATTCCTTCCTGCCTAATTGTGACACCCAAAGAACAATTATTGCCAATTGAGTTCATGGCACTTTAAAATAAGTAACTCCTGTGATTTCAAATGAGTGAAATGATAATTATGTCGGAGATAGGATATTACAAAACTCTTTCCTTGAAATCTCAGCTGCAGTAGTATCAGTGACCCTCTGGGGCTTATTATGGGTTTGCTCTGAATGTGATTGATAAAAGTTCATCTTGTAGTATAAATTCAAGATAATGGACAAAAGTTATTTTAGTATTCTACACACATCAGTAAAAGAAAATTAAAAATAGTTTAGGAAAGAAATCCAAAGTCTTACTATTCATTCAGCAGAACTAAGTCCCTGCCTGTTTCCCGTCACTGTGTGCAGAAATCTTAAGATGTATTGGAAATTATTACGTGTAAAATCTTGTGTCCTATCCAGGGAAAATTATTAAACTACAAAGACAGCTAGTATGAAGATTAAGTAAGACAAAAAATGAAAAGTGCCCAGATTCCAATAAATGTTGACACAGTAGGTAGCTACATGATAAAAAATAAGGTAAACTTTTAATTGTACTGTGTGTGCTTAATTAATAGTAGTCCATCAAGGGTCTGAATCAGTGATAATTACAGTGACAGGGAAGACTTGGCTGCAACACTTCATTACACTTCTATTTTTATGGGGAATTTCTTCATTTCCACTGGAATGAACGAGTCAGTACGCATGACTTATTCTGCAATGAACTTTGATGAATTTTTCTAAGTACATTAAAAATGAGTTGCATCCTTCTCTTAATCCAAGAAGCCCCTATACCTACACTGATAAATCCTCTGATGCACATGTAAGAAGGCCGGATAATGGGCATGAAGGACAATCATCTATATGTATATATAAAATAGATTTTTGCTTGTCAGTAATAACTCTGAACTGCCTACAGCATTCACCGTGCCTCTTAAAAGTCAGGTATTGTATTGAATTCAAAAATTCTCTTATGCTGAGCAGGGAAAGGAAAAAAAAAATCAAACACTTTCTGAATTGGGCCCAAATATCCAAGGTTAATTTTCTGAGAAAGCTGCAGCGGCTAGATAAGGCCATCCCCTGCAAATTAGTTTTGCCTGCCTGGATTACAGCTAAATTTATGCAGCTTGCCTTATCCTTTCGAAAGCGCCTCTGAAGTGTCGTAATTAACTGGCACACATAAAGTGAGTGCATTTTCTGCTTGGTGGCGGCCATTCCTCATTTCATCTCCATTCTAACCCAGACGGAAAGGTAGTTTCTTATTTTTACTGTTAAAACCACACATGAAAACACTTGCGTGTGTGCGTGTGTCCGTGCACGCGTGTGTCTGTGTGTGCACGCAGGAACGGACCCTCCAATATTATGTCAACATAAGTCTTTGAAAACAATCATAAAACAGCTTCAGAATGCAGTTCATAAATGTAAAAGGGGCCGAGAATATTGCTGAGAGAGCATAGAGAAGTTTTTCATAAATAAAGAGAACAGGCACCTTTTATGAAGCGGGAAGACTTTTCTTTTTTTTTTCTTCCTAAGAAACTTGGTGTTTAAAACATTTTCTTTGTGTATTTTTTGTGTATTTGAGTTTCAGTGGAAACTCTAAAGCCACTAAGAAATAGTGATACATAGTCCTTTATTTTGTTTTTAATGTCTTTATATTTTAAACCCATTTATTTTTTAATATTAAAACTTCCATTAAATTTATTTCCCTAAATAAACTCCAACAGAAAGATTAATAGATATCTTTGAAGATGTTATTCTACCTTCATATTTATAGATGCATATGTATAATTTTATATATATACACATTCATAGATGTATATGTAAATCATTTTGGTTAGATAAACTATTTTCTCGAACATAAAGATGAAGAAAGCAGTTAGGGTGCCAACATCAATGACAGTCTTTTTACAATCTCGCTGTTCATCACATTTGACTTTTGCCAGGTCACAGGACAAATCCAGATCTCTGAGCATGTCTTGTTGACATCCTTCACTATGTTCACTATGATGTGTTTTATTTTAGAACACAGATCATGTGGCTTGAAGATGTTCAGTCACCACACACTTTCCAGGCTCACAGAGTTCAGCAATTGCTACCACATCAGTCATAATCCTTGGAGAGCTGGGGGAGGCTTTCTGTCTTTGATCACACATTTACTTGCAGAT
Organism: Alexandromys fortis; assembly: GCF_014885135.2. Classification (NCBI taxonomy): domain Eukaryota; kingdom Metazoa; phylum Chordata; class Mammalia; order Rodentia; family Cricetidae; genus Alexandromys; species Alexandromys fortis. The sequence continues at coordinate 13,810,008 of NW_026067933.1, forward strand.
TTTTCTTTGGCTTCAGTTCCTCCTCTAGTTGTGAAGAGGATTAAGTGAGTTAGTATATTTAAGGTGTTCCATTCTGTGCCTGGCATAGAACACATGTTCAGTAAAGGATAGCCTCTCCTCTTTAATTCTCAATAGGACGCTGCTCCCATGTTACATTACAGACCAGTTCTCTGCTTTGTTCAGGCAGCAGCTGTTTTTTTCTCTTGATGAGTTCTTTATAGCAGGTAAACTGTTCAGATGTTCATTTCTCTTGTGAAAAATTCTTACCTCTTTGAGAATCAGAAGAAAAAAGAAGACACATCCTTCCCCCTTTTTAGTGACTATTTTCTGTTTGTCTTCTTTTCTTGCCCACTCCTGATAGCTCTCCACTCTCTTCTCTGAGGTCAAGTGGGGCCTTTTTTTCTTCTCTCTTTTCTAATACTGGCCTCCTTTCTAGAAGTTCTAGTCCCTTCCAGTACCATGAGAAACAGTTAGTGGACCTGATAAAGACTCTTATCAAATTACAGAAAACATCTGATATGGTTTAGAGCACATTTTCTTTCCTTGATTATTTCTTCCTGTGGGAAAATTATCACACTAACGTTGTCTTTGTTTGAAATAAATTCATTTCCAACTTTATGAAACATATGAAAGAGAGAATCAACAATGCAAAATCCATCACCAAAGCCTACAGATTTTAGTCTATTCCACTCAGCATATAGATGTTTTCCAGCAGACAGCTACTACAATCCTTGAGATATCTCAACAAGAACAATACCCTTTTATTCTTTCTGAGGTTTTGGATGTGTACAAAGATTCTTGGGGGGTTTATCTTTCGGTATTGTATCAGAAGCAAGTGAGAAAGTCAGGGGTTTCCTAATGACAAGTACTGATCTTATTTATAACAACTGAGTTTTGATCCTGGCTCTAGTTCGGTAATTTGCGGAACAGTTGGAAAACTAATGTGGTAGGTTCACTTCCACTACTGAGGCTAAACAGGATGCTCAATTTGAAGACATTAATTGACAAATAGCTGGTTATTAAAATATGGGTGCAGGAAGGACACCCCATTTAAGGGAAGATTTTGGAAGAATCAATGGTGGTGAGATTAAGATGATCTCTGAAGTATTTACCTGATTAAGGCAGCTATTCAAGACACATATATGATTCTTAATACCAGGGTGTGGCTTAACTTTGTTTGGTGGCCTTATTTCAAAGCTTAATTCCTAGGAAGCTCTGGAATTGGGCAAAACACAGTTCTATCTTCACACTGTGAAGAAACATGGAATAGCAGGCTGTTGCATGACTTTTACTTGGAGAGATACGGACAAATGTCAAGTTATCCCAGATGTGGAACAGATGAAAGAGCTAAGAAATTATTCTACTCACCCAAGTTTAGCCTAGTGATCTGGCACTTTTCCTGGGGGTATAGGTAAGGAGCTATTTACAGGAACAAGAACAGCTGCATTGTAGAGAAGCTCATTCCAGTATGGGTGGCAACTCAAGAAAAGTGTGTCCCTGTCACTCCCTTTATAGCAGGAGAGTAAAATGAGGAAATGTTCTATATGGTTGGATAATGAAATACAGGTGATATGAAGGAGGAAATAGCAGTGGTGTGGGTAGGAAATTCACTGGCAAGTGAGGAGGAAAGAAAATAGAGAGGCAGAAGGAGGAAGGAGGGATAAATAAAATAAGGGTACTTAAAAAAAAGTCAAAACGATGACATTATATCTGTAGATTCCATTTCAGTAGATTGATCATTTTTACAATATTAATTAATCCTACTGATCCATGAATATGGGAGATTTTTCCATTTTCTGGTATCTTCTTCAATGCTTTAAAATTTTTACTATACAAGTCTTTCACTTGCTTGATTAGAGCTATTATGAAAGGTGCTATTACCCTGATCTTTTTTTATTATGCTTATCATTTGTATATAGGAAGGTTACTTATCTTTCTATTAATTTTTTTGTTTTGCTACTTTGCTGATAGTGCTTTTCAGCTGTAGATGCTTCCTGTTGGAGTCTTTAAGGTCTCTTATATATAAGATCATATCATCTGCAAATAAAAATAACTTGACTTCTTCTTCTCTTGTTTGTATCTCCTTGATATCCTTCAATTTTCTTGTGTTCTACCTAAGACTTTATGTACTGAATTGAATAAGTATGGAGAGAGTCGATACTCTTGTCTTGTTCAAACTATTAGTGAAAATGCCTTGAGTTTCTTTCTGTTTAGGTCAATGTTGTCTATTAGCTGTGGGCTTGCTGTAAATGCCTCTAAACTGTTGAGAAAATATTTTAATTATATAATTTTTAAAACTGTATATAATACATATATAAATATAGTATGCATATACATTAAATGAAGTTACGTTATTTGGAGTGGTAACAATTTCATCAAGGACTATAGCCAATATAACTAAACCCCAGTAACAGACATAAAAAGCCCTTTTTTGAGTTATCGCTCATGATAGTCTCAGAAATTCTGAAAACAATGTGGTGTGAGACAACGGTCTGTCTGCTGTCCATTATATTTGAAATAAACACTGATTGGCCAGTAGCCAGGCAGGAAGTATAGGCAGGACAACGGGACAGGAAGTAGAAGCAGGTCAACGAGAATAGGAGAATTCTGGGAAGAAGAAAGTTTATTCCGGAGTCCTGTCCCAGCCATAGGAGAAGCAAGATGTGATTGCCCTACTGAATAAGGTACTAACCCATGTGACTAACAGAGACAAGAATAATGGGCTAATTTAGTTATAAGAGTTAATAAGAAGTCTGAGCTACTAAGCCAATCAATTTATAACTAATGTAGACCTCTGTGTGATTTCTTTGGGACTTAACAATTGCGGGAACCAGGCAGGACAGAAAACTCAATCCACAGCAATGTATGTGCCCTAGGTAGCCTCCCAGGAGTTGAATGCAATGTGAGTTTTCTACTTGTGAGGTCATCATGAACTTCAGATTTGATCTGAATCTAACTTAATAGCCTCCTCTCTGAGGACCAGCTATCATAGTATCAGATGTAAAAATGTGGTCTGGTAAGGGAACAAACAAATCAATAGCCCTATTTAGCTTGCCAATGATGAACCACAATAATGATCAGCCTGGCATAATGCCTCTAAGAATGCAATAATGGCACTCATATCTTGGTAAAAAGCAACAATTACTTAACCAGACCTAAGATGTACTCAACAGGAGAGAGATCATGGCCAGTATTAGAAGTCTAGCCAATAATCTGTCACTAGTATGGACATGATTCTTAGAGGAAAACTTAGTACCACCAGTTTACTAATCTAGAGTAATTACTAACTGCATTCTAGATGCTTACCTTTATACCCTGAGATTAACTGTAGCTCTCACTCTTCATCAAAGAGGCTTCTTATGCAGCATATGGAGACCATTATAGAAAGTCACAACTGGTCAAAATACAGAGAACTGAATTGACTCTGGGGCTCTCAGTCTCAGCTGGTAAATCTACAATACAGACCCTGCACATAACGCTCAGGGATGTCACAAAAAAGGGAGCAGAAAGAGTGTAGGAGCCAGATTACTAGGAAGTCTGCTGCGAGACTGTGTCTTCTAGATATAATATGGAGCTATACCCATGAAATTTCAACAGTGTGGTTGCCTCAATAAGACCTGAATAAATCACAACACCATGTAACTGAACAACATGGATGAGCAAAATTTCATGGGGCCTTATCTCTAAATGGGGAATTACAAGCAACCAACAACTGCTGAGAGAGGGAAAATTATGTATAAGCCCCCTAACTCGTTATCCAATACCAGTGACCAACCTTGAAAAATTTATATGTATATTCCACATATATTGTATACATATATTCTCAATATATTGTGTGTATATAAATACATATGTATTTTCACATATATGTGTATACATATATATGTGCCAGTAGCACTAAATGGACTCATCAAGTTGTAAGTATATCTTAATTCATAGTATATATTACACATTATATTTTAAGTATAAAAGGGTGATGAATTTGAGGAACAGAGAACATAGGTTGGAGGGAAGAGAGAAAGGTGAAATGATGTAATATATTAGTAAAAATATTCATGGTTATTGATCTTATTCCATAATATGAAAATTTATGTTGATATATTTTAAAATAAATATGTTTTATAATATAAAATTCATAGTTTTAAATTTGAATAATGAACAAGTTAAAATTATATAATTTGAATTGTGAATATATATTTGATATTCTTTGCTGTCCATTTCTCAACTTAAATGTGCATCATTTGATTGATCATGTCCGTTATTTTATGTATAACATTGCTGTTTGGGTCTATTACAAATATCTTACAATTCATGTATAACTGTGCTGCACAGACAGCCCACACCGCATATCACTTCATATATTTTTTATCTCAAATATCTAAAGATATGAAAGGGATGTTTAAACACAACAACGGTGCATAGCCAGTCTCACTTTTATTGAGTGCATTAGCATAGAGAATGATTACCCAGAGTGATCTATAGCAGGGCCTGTGCATAATACCTCTAATCAGTGATCACTAAGAAATGTCAAGAAATGCATCATTTCCCTGGCCATGCAAGGGGAGGCTGATCTCAATTGCATCTTTCAAAAGTTTTATTAACTCCTACAGGGAGGAATGAGGTGAGAAATAACTTTCTTTCAAAAGAAAATCCAGGGATATATCCAGAATACCATATGACTCTTTGACTTGACTCAGTCACCGTGCTGAGCTGAGGAAGAATATGTTTTAATCAAATAGCTCTCATCTTACTTAAAAATCTCTCCATAATGTTTTCTTCAAAGAGATGTCATTGATTTTCACATTTGAAAATCATATTAAAATAATTTCTTAACATTATGCTCATAGCTTTCATGTGGAGAAAATCCTGACTTTCAACCTTACACATAAAATACATTTTTAAGGAAGTTGTTTGTTCATACTTCTTGCTTTGTAAAATATCTTTTACTGGGCTGCTGAAGCTATTCAGAGGACAAGTTCCTGCAAAGCATGTGTGAGTTCATGGCTTCCATTTTTAACATCAAAAACAAACCAAGAATCAAACATTGGTTATTTATGAGCAAATATGGCTTTAGATTTCCTTACTCTTTTGGGAATAACTGAGTTAATGTTCCTATCTCTCTAAAAAATTCAGGCTTTGAAGAACAAGAGCATAGGCATAAAAATTTTCGGCAATTTATCTAAGGTACATCAAGAAGATCAAGGCTGGCTGAATCCAGAAAGCAAAAACTTACAACCATCTGAATAAAGAAATATGTTAATAATTTCTAGAACTAATCCAAGGCATGTAAAACAAGGCTCCCACTGTACCTCTGAGCCATCCCTCTAGCCCTAATAATTAACCTGTAGGAACAGCCATAATGACAATCGTCATATGACTTGTATAAAAGATCCAATTCAGGGTCGTGCTGTTCAGAGTTAAATACAACCGGGACAATCTTGTAGCTTAGAGAAAGAGAGCTGTCTAACAAACAACTAGAAAGTGTGTGAAAGTATGCTTTTTCCAACTTTGCTGCCCACACACGATCATGTACAGAACATTCTTTCTTTGTTTCTCTTCCTTTGCACTGGGCTATTAGGTTAGGTGGCTGTGTTTAGTATTCTCTCTGATACAAACACTTATTTTTTGTTGTGTATTAATAAAGTATAGACAGTAATGTTCTGCCTACTATTAGATAGGGAAGTAACTCCCCTTACCCACAAGGCAATACAAAAGAAAAAAAAATCAAAGTGAGCTAGTAATTTCTGGACTAGAAACTTCCTGATTCCTCGAGCAGTGTCCTCTGACAAGGGCTCTTGCCGTGTTCTCACTAACAGTTCCCAGGACCAAGCTAGCAGGAGCTGTTCTTCCAATAGCTGCCTTGGCTACTGCTCTTGCCAGAAGTGGTTCTCAAAGCTGGGGACTAAGTTCAGTAGGGAGGAGTGCAATAAGCAATAGCTTTACAAGGCCTTTTTGGCCTTCATCTGTGACTTGTATTTTGAGTAGTGGGGCTGGTTTGTCCTGAATGTTCCCCACTTTCCCTATAAGCTCTTGGTAACAGGACCTAGTCACCCATTCCTCTGTCTGCGCAGGCTGCTTGCTGCTTCACTCTTTTTGAAACAGCATGATTCAATAAAATGGACAGTGAAAGAATGCAAAATAGTAATTTGTTAGCCTAAAAATTCTTTAAAATTGTGTTTGGGCCAATTATCAGAACCTGAGCTCATACTCTCCGACTTTTTTACTTATTGCTGTTTCCTGTCCTTGCAGACAGATTGTATCTTATTCTAGTTTCTGGTTCTGTGACTAGCTTATACGTTTCTCATTTTAGATCTCTCCTCTCTCTCTGTCTGTCTCTGTCTGTCTGTCTTTCTGTCTGTCTGTCTGTCTCTCTCTTTGTTATGTTATATGTATGCATATTTGTGTATGTGTATTTTTGTGGGGGGGAGGGTTCATAGTATGTGGGTGCAGGTACATGTGGAAGGTAGACGTATACATTGGGCATCTTCATTTTAGCACTCCATTTTATATTTTGAGATAGAGTCTTTCACTGATCCAGGATCTCACAGATTCAGCTAGACTTCCTGATCAGTAAACTCCAGGGATCCCCAGTCTCTCTCTCTTCAACACTGGGATTATAGGAAAGAACCATTGGTCCCTGTTTTGTTGTTGATGTTTAACATAGATCATAGGGATTGAACTTTGGTCCTTGTGTGGCAAACTGCTCCCTAAACTGCTTCCTTATTCCTTCATTATAATATTCTCTGTTGTTGCACAGTGGAGTTACCCAATCCCTCCTTACTTTTAACTTTCTTACAGTGTCCTCATCGGCACACCGTGGGGAGAAGTCAGTCCAGTGCTGAGACGAAGGCCTTCCACTTAGGTCCTGAATCCTGATTTTTAATAATGATTCTGGAAGCCAGGATTCTTGCCAGCACTCCTGATTGGTGCTTCACTGACTGTTTGGATGCCTTTATTCCCTCACCACCTATCTGGGTTGTTTTTATTTTTATAGCCATACCTGTCTCAGGTGGTTCCCAGAAACAGATTGTTAGACCAAAGATAATTTTGCAAGTAGATGTTCAGTGGCTGGAAGCTTTGTTTTAGCCAAGTCAGACTTCATCTCTAAAATATCAGCATCATGGTAACTTTTTCTGAGCTTTGGGTCTGGGATACTCTCTGAACTCACAGATGACAAAACACCATTCCATGGCAAGCCTTTCAAGTCCCTTAATGCAAGGGAAAACTGATTGCTAGAGAGTTTCCGAATGCTTATATAAGTGAACATGAAAAGATCTTTCCTTTTTTACATTCTGTATCTCTTTGCCTGTATATTCTGGGTCAAAATGCAAATTTAATTCCTTGAGAAAAGTTCCCCAAGGTACATATGCAAATGTATCCTAATTATGGTTATGTATTACATATGAATATGCCCTTCTTTGTAACAGTATTGGTTCCCATTACTAGATATTTCCATATATTAAATATTTATCATTGCTATGATAAGTTAACATGGGACCATGCCTTTGACCCTATCTCTTACAAGTACCCCCACAACCAATGTTAACACTGTGACGCCTGAGGTGTCTGATCACTGTAGATGCTTTGGTTGAAAAGAAGCTTTGCTAACATAATATCATTACTATCAAAATTTTCCACTGGGATGGATCAGAAATATTAGCACACAAAGATTGTGCAAGACAAATGGCTAAAAAAAATGTGTGTAGAAATTTGAAGATACATCAGTCATCAAAGGAAAGTGGGGAGATAATAGCATGGGTGTTGGTGTGAAGGTTAGGCAAACAACCAGCGCATGTCAGAAGGTGGTATGCTGGAAGAGTTATGGGAATTTATAAACTTTACCCGTCATGCAGGTAAGGCCATGCATTGCTAAACACAAGTTAAAGGTTTCATTTTAAAATATTAATTTAAGTCTTCACTGTCTCTGCAACTTTTGGAAATTTATGTGGTTTATTTTTCAATTTTCTTGTTATATTAGATGGGAATCATAGTTATATTATTTATGTCAGAAGATATTGTGAGAACATATATGCTTTATAAATTGTAAAAACCCTATGCATACTAGTTTTATTTAGTTATTGGTTCATCCTATGGCTTCAAAACAATGCCCTGGGAAGCCTGCTGTCTATAATGTAGTACTGAACACAACAGGCAGAGAATCTGTTGTAATGGAGCATGCATTTAGTTCAAAATCAGGACATTATGGCTGAGTTTCACTGTGTATTAGAGTCTACTAGACTTTATTCCATAGTTTAGTTTCATGTAAACCTTAGGAAGGTTTTGAGAGTTGAAGATATCCATGTTTACCCTTTCAATTATTTAGCACATTTAGATGAGAGGGCAAGGATTGTGTTTGGACATATATAAGTACTGAGAATGAGCCACTGAGAACTATTAACGACAACTGTTCATTTCTTCACTTCAGGTTATAAACCACATACTAAAGGAATTGCATACTTTAAAATTATACACCTTGAAAGTAATCCTGTGATAGTTCAGTTTCATCTAATTCTTAGAAAGATGGTTAAGAAATCTTTCAAGAAGTCACCTTTGGGAGCTACATTTTCAACCAATGCTAGGTAATTCTATTTAATCTTTTTTAAAATTTATCTTATTTTTATTTTTTTAAAAAGCAAACAAACTAATTTTATTCATTATGCATACCAATCCAAGTTCCCACTCCCTCCTCTCCTCCCATTCCTTCCACCTAATCTCCACCCCACCCCCCACCCACTCCACAGAGAGGGGAAGGCACATTGCTTTGCAGAAGGTCCAAGGCCCTCCCTACTATATCTAGGCTGAGCAAGGTATCCATCCAAAGAGAGTAGGTTCCCAAAAAGCCAGTGCAAGTAGTAGGGATAATTTAATCTTTAAAGTTGTATTTTGAAATTTGCTTACCAGCTAGTTAAATGATCCATCAATTCAAGAAGACATGGGTTATTAAATTAAAATCACAGAATGAGGCATAATATAGCTAGTGGCCAGGTAAGTGCCAGAGGTTTTCAAAACAACACAGTCCAAGCCATTGCCGCTGCATTGCTCCCTCATCAAAGCTACATGTTGAGACTGCTGACTGAAACACATTTTATCTTCAGAACTTAGAGAAATCACTCCCAAAAGAACCAAGAAGCTTCATCTCTGCTGTCTAACTTTCATGGGATTGCAAAGTGCTATGTGGTCTGCTGTGTGTGTGTGTGTGTGTGTGTGTGTGTGTGTGTGTGTGTGTGTGTGATCAATTATCTTACCCAGTGTTGGGTTTCACATGCTACAATACTGACCTGCCAACCAAGCTGTGCCTACCAGTGCAGAAACAGTGTGACTATTATGGGGCATCTAGCTGCATTCTGATTGGATTTGAAGCCTGATCTGCAGGAGGGGATTTCAAGCCTAGGAATGTAATCCTGATAAAAAAAAAAAAAAAAAAAAAAAAAAAAAAAAAAAAAAAAAAAAAAAAAAAAACATACATACAGATAGAGGTCATAGGTGTTGGGGTAGTACCTGCGATTATTATGTTTGATGTTCGTTTAACAGCCAGGATACTATTTAAACTTTGTCCCAAATGAATCACTACATATACACTGTATACACAGGGTGGGATTTAGTTCTCTCCTGTTTGTGTAGGAACATATGTGCAGTCTATCTGATCTGGTTATCCTATCAATTTTGAAAATCTGAGTAAAGATATCAAGGAATGAAGAATGTTTGTTGAGTGGGATTTAATATAGGACTTCATATTTACCAAGTCCTCTACTTAAACTGTATCCAGCTCTCCTTTTACGTCTAACTTTGAGTCAAGGTCTCACTGAGTTACTTGCACTTGGCAGTGAACTCACTCTGTAGTCCAGGTATGATTTGACTATCTGAGTTGCGGGGATTTACAACTCTGCTAGGCTCAGCTTCCTGGAGCTTAATGAAGACATCTTTGATTTGGAGTATCTGCGATGAACACTGGAACTCTTTGTGGATCTTCCACGTTTTACTTTTGGACAAATCTCCATTTCTATGTGCTTTGATGAATGCATATTATAACTTTCAAGTTCTTTCATTTGTATTCTTTCCGGAAACTGTTCTGAAGGTCACTTTTTAGAAATCTTAAAGGTTTCTTTTTTTCTTTCCTCAAATCTGTTGCCGATGCTGAGAATGTATTTTTGCTACTGAATTCCAGGAGAACTCTTTCCCCTGTGATAGATGCTTTGGAATGCACCAGTCTAAAGAAAGAGTGCAGTTGTGGTGTGCTGGAGAGATGGCTCAGTGGTTAAGAGCACTGGCTGCTCTTCCAGGGATCCTGAGTTCAATTCCCAGCAAACACATGGTGGCTCACAACCATCTATAATGAGATCGGGTGCTCTCATCTGGTGTGTGGGCATACATGGAGGGAGAATGTTGTATACATAATAGATAAATAAATCTTAAAAAATTAATAAAATGAAGAAAGTGTTTTTTAAATAAAGAAACTGAAGTGTAGGGTTCACAGTCCATGTCTGCTGAACCATTTCCCTCTACATTTCTGAAATGTTTTTCATAAAAATGATGAAATTTTTTAAAAAATATTCTGAGTCTGCTATCTATTTGTAACAAGATTAAACAAATTTAGAGTTCTACTAGGATGAAAGAAAGAAAAGTATGGGAAAGGTGGTGGCTATGCAGACAAAACAGAGGTACATATTGTAGACAAAATATCTACAATAGCCTGTTAAACAGATAACGTTGACACTGTTTATTTGGCTGTGTATTTGACCTGGAGAGAGTTTACTTACTTACTCAGTGAGTAAAGGCAGTTGCTGCCAAGGCCGATGACACTAGTTTGATCCTGGAATTCACACGTTGGGCTGTATAATAATCAATGACCAGTAAGTCAGTACATTTAAGTAATACATGAATTATATCGAGTATATTAATAAGTATGAATTATATTCCTAGTGCAAAGAGTTGAATCCTTGATTAATGTCACATTTACACTCTCTCTCTCTCTCTCTCTCTCTCTCTCTCTCTCTCTCTCTCTCACACACACACACACACACACACACACACACACACACACACACACACAATTGAGCCTCAGGAATACAGGAATACTGTGTTTAAAAATGGAGCCTAAGTAAAAAGATAGGTACAAGGTCAATTGTCCCAAAAGATAAAGTAAGTTAATCACAATTACAAGGAAGACTTTATATCATTTTTTTTCAAATTTTCTTAATAAAGGGTTTATAGAGGATTTCTGTGCAAAAACTGAACAAACAGGAAGCTATCTAACCAAATAACAGAACGATTATTAAAAACACAAAATTAACTAACATGAATATAAATATTACCTTTATGACACACTAACATAGTTCAATTGATTTTCTTCAATTAAACATTATTGGTTTTAAGAAACTAGAAGAAAGAAACTATAATTGTTATAGATTTACTATTCATCAAGTTTCATTAACAGGTAATCTACCCAATGTGTGTTTTATAAAATCAGATAAATTTAGAATATGAGAGAGAGATTGTTTATTCTGTGAGATACTTTTTGGTTATTTCTCACTGACCATAAATCTAAAAATTTCCACAGTTTATCTGTGATAGGAATTAAACTTCCATATTTAAACACTCCATGGAAATTTGTGAATTTGAATCAGGGCCATATGTCTGATAGCTGTGGAGACAATATCTCTACTGTGGAAATTTTAACAATGTCTATTGAATGCTATTTATTAATAATATCAATTGTTTTTTTAATTCAACATAATATTTTCATAACTACTCCATGGGGATTATATAAAACTGAAGGGCTAGTAATAGACTTAAACCCATGAGTTCAGTGATTTTTAAAAACCCTCTCTACCTCCCCAGCTTTAAACTCCTATCCTCCTATATGCGTAGGAACTCTGTAGGAGACTTGGAGTTAACCTGAAAGGATTTTACTTTTCATTTTATGCTGATGTATTCAAATTAGAGCCATTTTTGTTTGGGTGCTTTTGTTAGAGGACATCGTTTAGTGATCTACAATTATCTTTTTACAACCAGTATAATCTGTTAACATTTCATATGAAGAGATTCAAATCAAGCAAAGAGAACTATAGGAAAACCACCTTACTTGGCTTGTCATGCTGCAGAAGAAACCTTGTTCCCATGTAAAAGTGACACATAATACCATAGAAATGCTACACAGCATCCTAGGTACCAATGGCACACATCTAATGCAAGCTGACATTGATACTCATTAGACACAGATCCTCTAGCTGGCCCTGCTGGATCCTGGCTGGGTGGAAGTATGTAGGCATTAAGGCTAGGATTCCTCTGTCACTTTTCATTTTGAGGATACTTGAGAATTTGCAATGAAGAACCATGTCAGTGGGGAACATTATTCAAGCTCAGAGCTGCCAGTTGGTAAATATGTTGGAAGCATCCAATCATACCAAGCTCTTTTGAAAATTCATGTTGTGGTTCATATTTCTGCATGCCAAATCTTCTGAAAGCAGAATTTTTACTGTAAGTCTTTTAATAATGTCAACTCAGATAAAAAATTAAAATTTAGACAAATAAATTACCTCATTTTTATCAATCTACTCTCACTTAATGTTAAAACAAAAGCATCATTCAGCATCTCCAAATCACTTTAAGTCTGAAAATAGATACTATGCTTCTAATTTGTCTGCTTTCTAATTTGATAGTTGTTGGCACTGTGATCAGGAGAGACATTTACCACCCTCCTGTGATTCCAGATCCTTTGTAGACATTGGAAACGTATATAAAAATATTTTATAATGACAGTTTTGAAATAAATATGAGAGCAACATGAAACTTATTCAGAACTACATAAAGAAGAGTGATTCAGAGGTAAATCTTGGACACTGGAAAAGATAAGAGTAATTAGGTTTAAGAGTTCTGAATTTTGAAGTTTGAAGGAGAAAAATGATCATTTTGGAAAGCTAGTGAGGAGTCTGGGCCAATACCCATATGTCTTCTTCGTGCCGATTAGAAAAGGCACCCCTCGTGGCTGATTAGTCGATGGGTTTATGGCTCTCCAAGCAGATGGTGCTTTTGTATGAATATTTTACAAAAGCATCTCTTCCTCTGGGCAGAGCAGTCCTGTGCCAGAGAACATGGCCTGGCAAGAGGAGTGTAGATTGATTTGTAGATCTCATTTCCTTTTGGTAAGGGCCGTGGGCTGGCAGTAGTCTACTTATCAATTAATGACAGTCATGAAAGGGTTAAAGAGAGTTGTTTTAGAAAAATGGAAGTGTTATTGATAAGATGTGTTTCTTTTTTAATCACATCTTCAATACCATAACAACTAAAGTTCTTTGGGTACAAGAAATACAAACTGGCTTCGGTTAATGCGGACATTATTTCTTAGAATAATACAAAATAGTTCACCGTATTAAAGAAAAACCTGAAGAGTTTTTCTTCAGGTACGAGTTTTCCAAGTTTTGTTCACAAATGAAGCAATAGGACTTACATGCAGGTATATTTTATCCTAGAACAGTGACCTTGCTTTCATGGAACTTTACAATCTCCTGCACAGCATTCAAAATATTGATATTCAGTTGTCAAGTTACACGGCAAGATGTATATTACTTTGCTAGATGAGCATAGCAATAAAATTATGCCTAATGATATATTGCTATATCCATAGATCAGAGTATCACTAGTCCTTGTCAGAGAAATTTCTTTTGGTTGTAATTAACACAGAAACCCACAAGTAAAATATCTGCAGAAAGAGAGACTTTTTCAGTGCTTAGCCTTGAAGGAGGTAAGTTTATCAACCTCCAACTTCTTAGTGCTCAGAGTTCCACGTAGAAGAGGAGGTGGAAGGATTGTAGCAGTCACAAAAGGTAGATGACTCCAAGGAAACAGTCTTCCAGAAACAACAGGATTGATAAATATAAAACTTGCAATGACTCTAACAGCAGGCACAAAATCAGCAGAAGTCCAAACTAGAAAAAAAATCACAACTCTGAGAAGGTGATACTGATAAAAAGTCCCACCCCTCAGGCAGTTGATAGCCTGTGGGAAAGGGAAAATTGGTTTCCTACAATGGAGTGACACCGAGTATATCAACTGCACTCCAGGACAGGCTCCATGCCCAGGAATAGTTGGCTAACATAAAACAGACTTCATATTTTTGTGTGCTTTCTGTTTTGGTCTGGTTTGGTAATTTTTGTTGTTGTTTGTTTTTAATTTTTTTTTGAGAGAAAAAATGAAGTTAGGTGAGTTAGGAGCTTGAAGGAGTTAGGAAAATGGAAAGAAAATGATCAAAATATGTTGTATGAAAAATTTTGAATATTAATAAAAAGTATTTATACCCCAAGTATGTAGGAGTCCAGTTGTTCACTTTTAGCTTTTGTATTCAATACTCTTAAACTAGGAGAGGAAGAGATCCTCGTGATGTTCTGCCATGTGCATGTCTAAAGTTAAGTGCCAACTGTGAGATTAGAAGGCTATGCAGCCTGAATATGGGAACCTTTGTTTCCTATAACCACTTTTCAGTTAAGCAGTATATTGAAAATGATACATAATTAATTCATGACACTTTCACATTATTTTGTAATGACTGTAGTGGAGACACAGGATGATTTCTATTGCCATGGTGAGATCAGTGTTAATTTTCAGATAAAATGTATAAACTAGGGAGTAAACACCTCAGTCTAGCGCCACTGTTTCATCCAGCTGTCTTTCCTGTGGAGGGTATCTGCAGCTCAGGAGTTATGGGCATGCTAGCCACTGAATCTACAGTAAGCCAGACCTAACACACAAACTTCACAGATAATTTAAACATCATTTCAAGCCCTTCTTGTATCATTTCCCTTTAAATTCTTCCCAATATAGTCCTTCATCACAAAATTTTATAGAATGTCATAGTAAAAAAAAATCACCGAAGGAGATGTTTAGAAACTGTGCTTTTGATATCTCTTCATGATTCTATTGCAAAGTATTTATCTTGATGGTTTATTAAGCTTCACAGGAATTTGGATTTCTATCTTTTGGGTGCCCAGCTATATTACTCCATCCTTGTTTTAATCTCCTAGCTCATACCTGTTTGATAACAAAAGTGCAGACTAAATGAATTCCACACAAGATAGAGAGAAGAAAATCAGTAGTTAAATTCTTAATCACAAAAATTAACTGCAAATATATGCCCCTCTATCTTAAAGTCAGTATACCTAGAAGCTATGCTTTCAGAAAGCAAACATGAACTCAGGATATAAGCATTCTTTAGCAGGTGGCCTTTGAACCAGGTGGATAAAGGGAAGGCAAAAATTATGAGGCCTCAGAGAGGACTTATTTTCAATGTTTGGCTCCAGCTTGGAGAACAACAACAACAACAACAAAAGGTCAAGGACAGGTTGAGACATTCCCTACCTTTGAGCAGGGCTCCAAGAACAGCTCACCCACCTCTTGGGTAGACTTGGTGGTTTCTGCCAGTCAGCTCTTGTTTTAAGTGTTTTCAGTCACCGTGTAAGGAATAACACAGGAAAATCTGTTATTATAATAACACAGGAAAAAAAATAAATTTTTTAATACAAGAAAGAGTTCATTTTGGCTTATGGTTCCAGAGGGAGAATCCATAACAGTGAGGAAGGCACGGCAGCATGTGGCTGGAGCAGGAGGTGAGAGAGCACATTTCTCAACCCATAAGCAGAAAGCAGAGACAGTAAAACCTGGAGGTAAAAGGGGACTATAAATTCTCAAAACCCATCTCCCAGCAGAAAGCACCACCTGTACCTTCGCAAACAGTAAAACCAAATGGTGTTCCAAAACCTTAGCCTATGGGGGACATTCTCACTCAAAACACCATAGTGATACACATTTCTACTTCCTCATTAGTTCTTTTTGACAAAAAAATAACATAAAATAAAAGCCATCACATCAAGGCTGTGTCAGGCAACCCAGAAAGGAGAAGAGCCCCAAGAGCAGGCACAAGAATCAAGGGCTCACTCATTTTTACACTTAGAAATCCCATAAAACAGTAAGCTGAAAGCTATAGTATATACACAGAAGACCTGATGCCCAACCCTTGTAGGATTCAGGTTTGCTGATTCAGTCTCTTTGAATTCATATAAGCCTTACTTAGTATATTCAGACGGCCTTGTTCTCCTGGGGTCCTTTATTATCTCTGGATCTTATACTCCTACTGCATCCTCTTCTGGTATGGTTTCTGAGCTCTGAATGGAGGGATTTGACAGAGACATCCCATTTGGAAGTAAGTGTTCCAAGAACTTGCTCATGTTGCAATATCTGGCTGTGGGTCTCTGCACTGGCTCTCATCTGTTGAAGGAGGAATCTTTCCCTGATCATGACTGAATAAGGTACTCATCTATGAGTATAACAGAACACCAGTAGGAGTCATTTTATTGATCTTTTTATTTTTTTAGAACAGTAGTGTTGGTTTTGTCATAGGACTCTGGGCTATCTAGTCTTTGGTTCTTGGTCAGCCAAGCAGTGTCACATATGGGATCTATCTCATGGATTGGGCCTTAAGTCAAATCAGTTTATTTTGCTGGCTACTCCACTCCCACAAGTTCTGTGCTATCATTGCCCTAGTATATCTTACAGGCAGGACAGGTTATAGGTCACAGGTTTTGTGGCTGGGATAATAATTATGTTCCTCTTTTGGTAGCCAGAAGAATATCTTCCCATCACAACAACACTAGAATGTAGGAGTTAAGGCTCTAGGCTCAACTTCTCCATATTCAATGAGTTGTGTGTGTGTTGTTCTCAGCAATGGGACCCAAATTCTTTTTTGTAGAGAGCAATCCATTGTCTTGTCAAGAGCTTGTGTTTTATGGGATTACTTTGGCCAATAACTCAATTGAATGCAACCTAGTCCCTGAATTAGAAACCTTGTTTAACAAGAGATCATCAATTGGGACTCTTTGTCCCCCATTATTAGGAGGCCTCACTAGGGCCACCCTCATATATTCTTGGAAGTTTCCACTGCATTAGGTTTCTATACCATTTTTTCAAATACCCCTCAATTCCAGCTGTCTCTTTCTGAATTCCCTCTCTCAAGCCTATCTCCTTACCCCTATCCCACTTGGTCCTTTCCTTCCCGTCCCCCCCATACTCTTACAGTTCATAGTATCTATTCTTTTTTCTTTTCCCAGAGAAATTTGTTTCCTCCAAATTCTCTTCCTCTATACCTTACTTCACTGGGTCAATGGGCTAATGATTGGTTATCAATTACACAGTAACTAATATCCACATATAAATGAATATATACCATATTTATCTTTCTAGGTCTTGGTTACCTCATTCAGGATGATTTTTTTCTAGTTCCATCCATTTACTAGCAAATTTCATGACACACATTACAACTTGACAAGGAATGGAGGAAGTGAAAGAAAACTTCTCAGTCTCTCAGCTACATAGTAACAGACTTGGTAAAGAATAGTGACCTTTGAATTGAAAGTACCTGAGAATTAAATGTTGTAAAAGATACCGTTCATCACTTAAAAAAATACAATAAAGAAATAGAAAGAACATTTTGGTGAGAAATAAATAGCACAATCTCTAGAACAATTTGCCTGCTTTTGCATGGCAAATGTGCATTAATGAAACTCTGACATATTTTCTAATCACCCTTTTAAATCACACTTCTGCAGAGGAAAACTGCGTTTAGATGCTTCTTTCACACATTCTATTTGTCTGCCTGTCTGTTTGTTTCTGTATTAGTGGATGCTCACATGTATGTATGCACCTTGTCTGGTTGTTCGAATTTCACCCTCTTTCTATTTTTCACCCACTTGATTAACAGCAAATGCAAGTTCTTTCTTGTCTATTATGCTGAAGCTGCAATAAGTATGGAAGTATAAGCATCTTTTTAGCATTTGACTTTATTTCCTATAGATAGGTACCCAGAAGCAAGTTTGTTGGGTCATGTGGCACTTCTAATTTTATTTTTTAGAGTCTGTCACGCTGTTTTCTAAAATGACTGTCATAACTGTCATTTTTATCAATTGTTTTATGTTTCTAAATTTTTTGTATCTTGGCCATATTTGTTCTTTCTAGACTTTTAAAAATAATATTTATTTTAATAGGATTGAAAGTAGGTGTTTTTTAGTTTTGAGTTACTTTACATTGATTATCAATGATGCTAAATTTTCTTAAACTTTATTTTATTTATACCCCCCTTCCTGTGTATCTATGGTGTAAGAGTTGGGTATGTGTGTTCCACGGAGTGCATGTGGAGGTCAGAGAACAATGTTTGGAAACTGGTTCTCTTCCTCTACTGTGTATCTGGTTATTAAACCCAGGCCATCATGTTTGCAATACAAGTATTCTTATCTTACTGTCCTGAAGTCATTCTCATATGCCTGTCTGCCATTTATATGTCTTCTTTAAAATAATTCATTCAGTTCCATAGCCCACTTAATAGGTTGTTTATGTTTTTGCTATATTTATATTCCTATGAGTTCTTTATATGGTTTGGAGTTAACCCCTTATCAGATGTTAGGGAAATAGCTCTCATATTCTACTGATTACCTTTTCACTGTGCTGACTGTCCCTTTTCTGTGTAGAAGAATTTCTTAGTTTTATACAGTTTAGATTTTCTTTCCTTGCTTTTGGCAGACTAACGTCATGGACTTTTTTTTTTTTAATCTTTTCCTTGAGGTGCTTTATGACTTCTGGTGCCACATTTAAATCTATTTTGATTTTATATTGTTTATGATATGAGTTAATGGTCCAATATTATCCTTTATGATGTGAATATATAATTTTGTAAAAATCATTTATTGAAGAGACAGTTCAGTCCTCATGAGACAATGTTTTTGCCTGTGTATATCATTGCCAAAGATTAATTGAGTTACATGACCATTTGCTCAGTTTCTGTCCATTCATTTGAAGAAACAATGGTCTTCTGAGTATGTCTTTGTCATTACATTTGATTACATTTAAATCTAGATCATATAGTGGTGGCTGGATTGACAGTTGACATCCAGGTTTTCAGGGAATATAGTTGAGGGTAGTTCTTAGTGGATTTCCAGATGAAAAAATCAACTGGAGTTGAAGCCAGGACTCAGTTTTGCTTCAAGTAATAAATAAAACCTAGCTAGGTGGTGGTGACACATGCCTTTAATACCAGATCTTGTGAGGCAGAGGTAGGCAGATCTCTGTGAGTTCTAGGTCAGCCTGGTCTACAAGAGCTAGTTCCAGGACAGGCTCCAAAGCTACAGAGAAACCAGGTCACAGGAAAAAAAGAAAGAAAGAAAACCTATAATAGTACGATACCAGACAGATACTCTCCCTGAAAATTCCCTGGTATTGTTGTTTTGCCATTTAACTACTCCAGATACACAGAGTGGAACTAAAACTTAATCTCTGGACTACTGCACAGCACATGGTTAGCTCATAGACTGAAGTCGTATTGCACTTGATGGTTAAAGGGCACTGTGGGTTGACCTGTGCCAAAGGACAAAGATAGTCATTATTGGACCCCTAATTAGGCATGAGTAAGAGCAGGATACACTGGGTGGCTGTACTACCTTAAGATCCACAGTTGAGACTTAAGTAGAAAGGTCTTTTCAGAGTTACCTAAGTGGGAATTGATGTGGAATGTCCTTCTGTATATGTGTTGCTTTATTGGTTGATGAATAAAGGTGCTTCTGCCTATGGAAGTGCAGCCAGGCAGGAAATCCAAACAGAGTAGGTTGAGTCAGGAAGATTCAAGTAGCTGCTGAAGAAGACAGCTGGATTGTTTTTAGATCCTTACCCGGTAAGCCACAATGTTGTGACAATATACAGATTAATTGAAGTGGGCTAATTTAAGATGTAAGAGCTAGCTAGAAATATACCGGAGTCACTGGCTGAAAAATGTTGTAATTAGTATAGTTTCTATATAATTATTTTGGTATGAGCAGTCTGGAAATTAAGGAGCAGTCTGGGCACAAAAGAATTTTCTACATCTTTGTGAAGGCAGGACTTGCTGAACTATAGTTGAGAAGAAGCCACGACTATGCCACAGTGCTGTTTACATTTCACATACATGCCCAAGTTTTCTAGAGAACTGTCCTTTAAAAAAAATCTATGTTCCTGTGGCTAAAATTATGTGAAGGCTTGACTCAAGCTAAGTGATACGAAAATATTCCCACACTTTTTGGAAAGAGTTGATTGAAACACTGACATTGGGAAGCCTTTTAAGGTATTGTTTTACCAAACTGTAAAAAATTACATCACCATGAAAGGGATACACAATCCAAGGTTATATGAAAACTTTAAAAACAGAATGACATTATCCAAGGTATAAGCAAAAACACTAAAAATAAGAACTAAGTAGCAACGGGAGAATGAGGAACAAAATGATATTGAAAAGCAAGAGAGATAAAATGATATAACAATAGAAAATGACATCATGTATCTAATAAACATTAGTATGAAAAAAATAAATAAGCTAAATGGATTATTGGAACAAAGAAAGGCAATCAAAATAAAACGCAGGAAAGATAAACACATCAATGCAATAGACAGACTAGTAAAGGAGCTAGAAGATGTAGAACAAGGATAATTGGTTGTTCAGAAGTACATTGGCCAACAAATGAACAGAAAAAGTAGGTAAATTATAAAGAAAAAATTCCCTGTATCTACTTTCAGCTTTCTGATTGGTCAAATGTCAATTAAATGGAAGAACATCTAAAGATTTCTAAAGGAAGAATTGTTACCAAAAACATGTTATTTACACTTAGCCAAGCATATATTTTGAAATTAGGGTAACAAAAGGTGTTTTGAGCATGAGGAATTTGGAGTAATGTGGAATCTAATCATTGTAGACTAAATGGACCCATGGAAATTTGACTTGTTAAACACTGAGCTTGAGAAGTGAAGATATGAACATGGGAAGACTAGCCATTACTATGGATTCCACTTATGTACTGAGCACTTATGACTCAATTGTCAATATGGTAAAGAAAAAAGAATCTCATGACATTAAAGAAGACAATAAAAGTGATCATCTGTCCTCATATGTACATCCATTTTTTAATTTCTTAGCAGTCTATATGTCCCCAAAGAAGCAAACACAAAATTACTTCAAAATACTAATTACTTTTGCTTTTAGATATCTTTAGAGAATATATTTTGGCCTCTATAAAAAACATTATGAATACCTAACTTGATTATTGCTGCATGCCTTTAACCAGACTACTTAGGAGGCAAATGGATCTCTGTTATTATAGAAAAAATTGATTTAAATAGTGAGTTCCAGGACAGTCAGGACTGTGTAGAGAGATTATTCCCCCAAAACATACAAACTAACAACAAAACAAACCACCAAAAAAAAAAAAAAAAGACATTCTGGAATAAAATGTACTTACCCTCTGTCCTTGTTACTTTTCTATTGTGAGGCTGTGATAAGGTACCATGATCAAGCAAGTTTACAAAAGGAAAAGTTTATTTGGGGCTTACAGTTTCAGAGGTTTAGAATCCATGACCATCTTTGGGGAACATGGCAGAAGGCATGTTCTGGAACATTAGCTAAGAACTTACCTGGAGCAGTTGCTAGGAGCTTACGTCTTAATTCATAAGCACAAGGCAGAAAGAGATAACTGGGAATGAGGTAGGTGTATAAAACCTCAAATCCCGACTCTACTAACGCACTTACTCCAATAATGCTGCATCTCCTAATCCTTTCTAAACAGTTCAACCAACTAGGGACCAAGTATTCAAACACATGTCTGTAGGGTCATTTTCACTTAAACCATCACAAACAAAATAAGTAATATTTATTAAATGTGTGCTTTCTTTAATGACTAATGCTAATTCTATGAGAAAAGATCTATCTTAATGTCAGTTTTACACATGAGAACACTTGTTCAATTTACTTGAGAATATAGTGTGTGAACACAAGTAACGATCTTTATTTTAACTCTTTAAATAGCCATGGGAAGAGTCCAGTAGTAGACACTGTTTTATTTCACTATTAAGTTCCTGAGCTAGGTACAAATTTCTGCTTTATGTATGTACATATGCACTGAGTGAAATTCTAAGTTTTTCATTATTGCTGGTTGGTGGTATTTCTCCTTTTAGACAATTACACATAAATTATTTGAATTTTTTATTTTTTTATAAAAATTATGTGTGGATTTTATAAACAATTAACACTTCATAAGAAATTTATAAAAAATAAGGATACAATTATTTTTTCATATCATATAAACTGAGACAACATGTTGTAAACTTTTTAATTTTTGAGCTGGGTGGTTCTTGCACATTCTATTAAAAAGTATTTGCTACCACAGTTTCTGGTATATAAACATTGGTTTCATTTCATTAAATTGAGGTCCTAGTAGATATAGTTTATGCAATAAACCTTTAAATATAATAAGATAAATATTTACAAAGGCTTTCATTACACAACATGGTATTTATTACTGTATGGGTCATGTGAACAAGGTTCATTATCTAGAAGAATAATAAATAAACTGCTGATGAAATCTCCATGGAGCTAAAACATGGCAAGAGAGAACCCCAAATTGAGAAAGTGTTTCTAATCTAAAGCTAAACAAGGATTTGATAGGAGTTAAATGGTCACCACCATTTTGACAGACGGATTGTACACAGTTTAAAGGAGGAAATGAAGCAATAATACTTCTGAAACCAAATGAAAATGTTCATTTCTTTCTGACCTGACTTATAACCAAGAGGAACAGAGACACTGCTAAATTTAGTGACACTTGCACAGGTGACAATAAGTGGAGATGTGAACTTAACAGTTTACTTTAATTAGAGAAGCAAAACCATATATATGTATGTTGGCATACATATGTGAGAGTAACTTATTGTAGAGAAGGGAACCTCAATTGAGAAAATGATTTCATAAGATCAGGGTTTAGGCCAGCCTGGAGGCCATTTTTTTTAAATTGTGACTCATGGGAAAAGGCCCAGCTCACTGAAGGTGATACTTTTCTCTGGGCTAGTTCCATAAGAGAGGATTCTAAGCAAGCCAGTAATCAGCACCCTCCATGGGTTATAAAAGTCATACCCTGCCCAATTGATAGAGCTAGTTGAGTGACTTCCTTTAAGTTGTTTTTCTTCCTTCTAAATGTGATGCTTAAAATCCAGACATTAGGCAGTTGAGGGACGATGGATATAAGGTAGGTGTAATCAAGAAAAAACTAAAATCTACATAATATTTTCTCTTAACAGCAAGATGACTCAGCCAATAAACAATAACATAAGTCAGGAAATGGTTGTGCCTCTCTTGAGTCATTCATATTTCTCATAACTTTCTTCTTCCAATTTTCATAGAAAATATGCAGAAAATATTGAGCTTAGCAAGGTTGACATGACATAAAACCACCTCATTCCAAATGTCTGTGACAGAGGGAATTTTACCTAAAGTTAATCTTTTTAAAAGTTATTGACTCAAAACTTTAAAATTCAAGATCAAAACGCTCTTGGAATAAATGATGTACCTTAAGTTGTATTTTCTTTGAATAATTATTTTATTTTTCACTTAGTGAATTTTGAGCTTCCCCGTGATGTATGTGAGGCCTTTAAGACAATTACCATATGAATGAGGTTATGATGGCACCATTCCAATTCAGTTGACATCAGGTACACAGAATGTAGATGCCATCCTTGATTTTCTAGTATTAAAAGGTGTAAAAATACTACCAGATAGTTTTAATACATAAAAATCATTAGCAGATAATTTTATATAAAGATTAAAGGAAAGGAATGCTAGTTGAGTGTTCTATTTTTTCTCTTTGATTGCAATAGCTTTGGGTTCTTTCTTTTGTTCATGTTTATTTTCATTCAAATAATGTTTAGGAAATCATCTTTGGAGGTGCAAAATGTTCACTCTCCATTGTCACTCAGCATGTATGGAAAACAGGATGTTAATATCCATTATATAGTTTATTTTCAATATTTTATAATGTTTCTAATAAATAATAGGGTGGCATAAGCACGTATTCTTCCAGCTCATCCTCCACACTCCCTTTCCTGGTTTCCCCGTTTATGCTGGTCTTGTTCCAGCTGAACCTCATCTGTTCAGAGTAATTTCAACCTTTACTTATGAAAGGCTTTGGTAAGGTTTGTTTGCTTTTCTATATGAGGAAATGACTGCTGATGGCCTGAAAAGTCTAGAAGTGATTGGTTTATGAAGTGCCGATTTCAGAAATCAGATCTATGCCACCATGGGAAGTCAGCCATATATCTTTCCATATATTCAAAGGACAGAGTTCAATATAAAACAATGGCAATGCACAATTAATTAAATTTTAAGCAAAGGGGACATTTTTGAAACTAGAATCTTTTTTTGTGTGATAAGGTGCAAGTTGTTCCCTAAAAATAAATTGACAGAGAGAGTCTAT
Source organism: Alexandromys fortis (assembly GCF_014885135.2). NCBI lineage: Eukaryota > Metazoa > Chordata > Mammalia > Rodentia > Cricetidae > Alexandromys > Alexandromys fortis. Next base: position 13,834,310 of record NW_026067933.1, read on the forward strand.
GCCTTTTCTCCATGCTGACTGCTTTGGAAGTCATGTTAACCCTTTCCAGATGTTATATGCTTACTATATTTGTATAATAATCAGAGTCTTTGTTTATGAAGCATCTCCGTGTGTGTTTAGTTCATGTAGCACATGCGAGTATGTGATCAGGGTATTGTTAAAATGCTTTTTTTTTTTTTTAAAATCTGGAGCTTTAAAAAAGTGTAATGCCAATTATTAGATAAAATCAAGACAATGAGGTCATTCAGAAAGATGATTTTAGGATATGTAGCATTGGGGGCTGAATGAAAAATTGCTATAATTCTGAATCTAGAGTGCAAATATATTTTCAGGACTGACCAGGTTTCAGTCATGAAGGTCAAGGGAAGTTTAGACAAGTGTATGAAAATATGATGTCACCTAGTTGGAGAGTTGTAAAGATAAGGAAGGCCTGAAATTGGATCAATTTGGAGAGTATACAGATCTGCTTATCAATGGGGACTCTGGGCTGAAACAAGAACATATGCCCTGATGAGATACAAGCTTTGATAGTCTTGAGAAATATGTGTAGTCAGTCCAATTTCACTCTTTTACTTAGATTTTCTCTTCTAGATATGAAGTCTTGTACATGGTTGGTGAGAGCAGAAGTTAATCTTCATTTTTTGCTTGACTGGATTTAGCAACAGCCTTTAGGTTTATCTGTGAAGATGCTTAGAGATGATCACCTGAGGTAAGCAGAGCAACCCTGAATGTGTGCAGACCACTGCATGGGTTATGGTGCCAGAGTTAATAAAAAAGGGAAAGGGAACAGGGCAGCAACATGGAACTCTCTCTCTCTCTCTCTCTCTCTCTCTCTCTCTCTCTCTCTCTCTCTNACTGCACATTTGACCATGGGAGTACCATGGAGGTCAAGAGAAGCACATCGCTCTCTCTCTCTCTCTCTCTCTCTCTCTCTCTCTCTCTCTCTCTCTCTCTCTCTCTCTCTCTCTCTCTCTCTCTCTCCTTCTTAACTACAGACACAAGAGACCAGCAATCTCATATGTCCATCACCCACCACCTCCCCAGCATGATGGGCTGTGCCTTTAAACTTTGAAACAAAAAAGGAATGTATCTGTTGGGACCTTTTATTCTGTAAATCCCTATTAATATTAATAAAGAGCATTCAGGAAAACATAGTGAGTTATTGGGAACAAGACCAGATTGTAGCACTGGACTCAGCAGCTGGCCACAGGACCTCAAAGACTGATATTAGAAAAGCGCCTTAAATGTTGGCTTTGTCTCCAGGTGTGTACTTACTGAAAAGTGAAAAGCTGCATGCTTCCAGGCGATCTCTGGGAAACTCTGGCTTGACATCTTGCATCTGGCACAGAAAGTGTTTTCTACTTCTGTGTTGCCTTGGGATGCTACAGTAGTCACACTCTGCCCCAGATATAGCCTCATGACATTACTTTCGTCCTCAGATGATATACCTGGGTTACAACTATTACTCACATGTCATTGAAACCGTAAGTTCAGCCCATTAATAATAAATTCTTATTAACCTTTTCTAAAGGACAAGGGTGAGGTTCTCCTGACAGCTGGATTGATTTCCATACTTGAATATCTTTCCATTGATCAACTTCTTCAGAGAGCCTTTTAAGTAGAGACCTAGTGTTTTGATTCTACTCCTCTTGTTTCAGCACTTAACCTCTAACATTTGGTTGTACTTGGATAAAACGTGTTGTGTAGCAGAGATGTGTTGTGATTAGAAATTCATCAAACCTTAGAAAGATGATTACAAAGAACAATATTCAGAAGTGTATGCCGCAGATACCCATGCACAACACATTGCAAGATAATGATATTTATTTATGCTTAAGGGAAAAGAGATCTTGAGAGAGTGGGGATTGGAATGAGGACTTTTCATCCATTGGATAATCTCCCTTTAAATATAAACTAAGTTTCTGGTCCATATGTCTCGTCTCTTATCTTTCACTCTCTCAGATGTTGAAGAGTTCAACCATGATAGGCTGGATCAAAATCAGTACAAGCATCTACCTTGCCTGCATTGTACCTGCTGGTCTATCTTTGGATAATGAGGTTTCTGACTGTGAGTGATTTCTAAGCCTCTCAGAGGAGAGAGTCAAATATACAGTAAGTAGACTTTGGATGAGCTGGAACATCCTGTTTCAACTGGTGATCTGGTAAATTGCTTTTCTGCTTCAATTCAGAGAAGATTCTTCTGGAGCCGATAATGGAACTGTGAAGATGCCAACTTTTCTGTATGACCCTTATCATATTTTCTCAGGAAAAGTACAGGCTGGCACTTAGTTATTATTAATGGACCAATTATAATACCACAGTGAAGACAATCTTTACATCTGTTTATTCAATGTCCATCGGCTTTCCAGCAGCCCAGACAAATCAAGCAGGGTAAAATTTGAAAGTTAGAAACATACAGCTTCAATCTATTTTTATTTCTGAGTAGTAGTTTGGAAGTCGTATGGAACTTGGAGTTATTTTTGCTCAAAATAACACTTTAATATAATTTGCTTATATTAGGAAGCAATGAAATAAGTCTCTGTGAAAAGTGACAAACATCACAGGAGGTGTTCTATGGAAACACTATTATTTACAAACAAGGATCTCAAAATTATTTCCCAATCTAATATGCATAGTTCAGCTCTTTCAGCAAGATCTTAGATTAAAGCTAATTTTCCATGGTTTTCTAAGCATTTTATTTTTTCTCAAAGTAAATGTTGTTTTTGTGTTTCATAGAATTTGAATGTAGAGAACCCCCATGTTTACTGTGCTAATAAATTGGATTATGCATTAGAGGTGACTCAGCTTTTGGCTGTAGGAACAAAATCAATTTGGATGAGAGGGAGGTCTTACTTTCCCCAGAAAGTAATTGTTTGCTGTGCAAAGAAATACCTGCCTTACTTGCCTGAAATAGCACTGAGTTTACATGGGGGTAAATAGTCTGTAGGGGCCACAGGAGCAAAAATGTTTACCCCGCTAAGTAAATGAATGTAGTGCAAGCCATTTTCCCAAGACTGTAACTAAAGCATTTGTACTTTAATCAATAATCAGTAGAACTGGTCCTTTGATTTTCTGATGTAGATAATAATATCCATCCTCAGAAATGATGTATCAGTATTATGAAAGAAGAAAAAAGGTTAATTAGAGATAATCTGAGAAATCTTAGAAAAGTTACCTAGTCAAAAATAAATGGAAAAAGTTATCAGACATGGGGCACTAAATAGGGTTTTAAAGCTCAGGCTACAACTGAGTGCATCCAATATCATCAGTGAATATCCCAAGTAGCAAAGATATTCATATTTTATTGATAGTCTCTCAGTGTGTATCTTTAGATGACCTTTATCCTAATTAAAAGACATTTTTTCAGATTTTTATTCAGGTAAAGTAATATTGAGATAAGATGTTAGGCATACACATATCAAAGTACTATCTTTTTCAAAAATTGAAGTGAGAAACAGTGTAATGCCTTTTAGGTACTGAGAGCTTTGGTTTCAAATCCCACTCCTTAACATATTCCCAAAGGACTCCACAGGTATTTCTCAACCATGTTCACTGCTGCTCTAGTCACAATAGTTTGGAAAGAGAAACAATCTAAATGTACTTTACCTGAAGAATAGATAATATAAATATAATACTTATACACAGTGGGATACTTTTGAACTCTAAAGAAAAAATGAATTCATAAACTTTGCAGGTAAACAGGGAGAACTAGAAAAGATCATACTGAGTGAGGTAACCTGGACCTAGAAAGACAAATGATGTGTGGTCTCTCTCATTGGAAATTCTTCGAATGAATCGGCAGAAACTATAAAAGTAAAAGGCTTTCATAGTTTGTGAGTACATTATCAGGATTATCCAAGAGACTCCCAAAACATGCAAACAGTTTCTATTGCCTTTTTTTGACCCCAGAGGTTGAAGGTACCTCCCTATTGCTGAAGACACCATGCACTTTAGATATAAGGTGTAGATGTCCCTGATCTAAATGCCTTTTCCTTGAAAACTCTGTTTCAGATACCAGAAGGTGATGTGGGATTCCCCTCTGTATGTTGTGAGTACCATTGGTTAATAAAGAAGCTTCTTTGGGCCTATTGCAGTGTAGAATAGGGCAAGACAGAAATTCTAAGCAGATAGAAGAGAAGAGAGTAGACAGAGGCAAAGAGACACCATGTAGCCACCACAGGAGACAGATGAGCCGGAACCTTGTTATTAAACCATGAACCTCATGGTAAAATAATAGAAATGGGTAAATTTAAGATGTAAAAGCTAGCTAGAAATATGCTTGAGCTACTGGCCAAACAATATTGTAAATAATAAAGTTTTTGTGATTATTTTTGGTCTGGGTGGCCAAAAATGAATGCGTAGTACCAACCAACAAAAAGGCACCATGCAAATTTCCAAAGGAGGGATGCAACCAACTGACCTATTCAGTTATGACACCTATGAACCACAGCAACAACTAACATGGCATCATAACTCTAAGGGTGCAGTAGTGACACACTTGGTTGGAATCAAGAGCTTTCTAAGTGGACTTGAGACCCACTCAGAAAGATGGAAATTATGCCTGTTACCGGAAATCAAACCTACTACCCAGGCCTAAAGAGGTTATAGATCTTAGAAAAGAGCATCAAACCATCGCTTTACTGAACCAGCATAGTATCTGAGCACACTCTAAATATTTGTATATTTTGGAACAATGGATTAGAAAAGAAGTTGACCATTTTAAGAGATGCTTAGTAGAACATGCTAATAGGAGCATGTAAGACAGTAGTGTTGAGTTATTTAAACTGTGGGGCACTCATTCAAGAGGTTTCAGAGGTGAAAAAATTTAGTATGTTGCTAAGAAATCATTCTTGTGATATTTTGGCAAAGAAAGTGACTGCTTATTGTCCTTGTCCAAAAAGTGTTCCTGAGGCTTTGGTGAAGAATTTTGGATTAAATCTGTTGGTAGAGGAAATTTCAAAACAGCCTAACATAAATTCTGTTGTGTGGTTATTAGTGGTAACTCTAAAGAAAATTTATAATGAAAAGGAACAAGCTAAGCAGGGCAAATTGCAAAATGCAAAATTTAAGAAGAAAAAGAACACCAATATGTGGAATGGAGAAATGTGTTCAGGGAGATAAGTAGATTAAGAAATGGAATAAAGGGAGTGGTAACCTCAGGTCAAAATCCCACCCAACTAAGTTTCCATCTTGTGCAAGGAAGTGAGGAAAAACATAGAAACAGGCATGGGGGTGCACACCTTTAACACCAGCACCAGCACTGGGAAGGCAAAGAAGGACAGATTTTCTGTTTGTGAGGCCAGCCTGGTATAGAGATCCAGTTTCAGGACAGCCAAGCTTAGGCAGTGAAAGACAGAAAGCTGATGAGGATAAAATTGATCAAGGAAGCCATGATCCAGCTTTAGTAAGCAGCAGACCTGGCAGTATTGGCTGTGTGGTTCTGGCTTTAGAGTCAGGAATAAAAGAAATGGGTCATGGAATTTGCCTCTGCACCTAAGGGCTACTGCTGAGACCAGGCAAGTGTCAGGGTTGTCCCTGAATGAAGATTGCCTAGAGATATCATTGCATGAAGCTGTGAAATTGAAGCCTAGAGCTATAGGATTCCTGCAAAGCAGAGTTCCTAACAGGGAATAGAACCAACTCAAGAGAAAGAAGTTTGTTGTAGTCTGGAATCTCAAGAAGGCTTCTTTTTTCTTTTCATTTCTCATGATTGCATATATCCCTTATGCATTTGAATTTTCTGGTCCCTTGCTTCTTCCCATTGCTTCTCCCTATTTCTAATTTCCCACTTCCTTTCTCTGCTGCTTGTGATATATGTACAGTGTGTCCAGATGACTCAGGATAGTGCTCTGTTGTAGTTTGAATGTGCAATATATTCTTCATAAGCTCACATGTTTGAACCTGTGGTTACCAGCTGGTGGCTGTGCTTGGGAAGGTTTTATAACCCTTAAGAGGTGGGACTTCACTACAGGCAGTACATCACTGGGCTGAGACCTTGAGAATTTGTAATCTAGCCCTGCTTCTTGTTCATCTACTTTCTGAGAATGCAAAATGTCAAGCCAGCTTCCTGTTCCTGCCTTCAGGCCTTTCTGCTCTATGCCACATCTTCTCACCATGACACTATATAGCTCTAGACTGTGTACCAAAATGAACGCTTTCTCCTTTAAGTTGTTTTGGTCAGGGTAGATTTATCATAGCAACAGGGAAAGGAACTAAGATGTCTCCTTTCAAAATCCTTAATTATATGTGCAAAGACTCTTTTTCTAAATCGGACCATAATCACAGGGATTAGCATTATGAGAATAAATTTTAGGAAACAACACAGAGCCTTTTATAACTTTCTTCCCCACTTCATTGGTGTAGGTGGGTCTCGATCTGTTGTTTCATTGGTTAATAAAGAAACTGCTTTGGCCCTTGATAGGAAAGAAAATTAGATAGGCAGAGTAAACAGAGCAGAATGCTGGGAGGAAGTGAGGCAGTCACCATGCCTCTCCTCTCTGGGTCAGACTTGATGAAGCTCCAGCCCAAGATGGATGTACTCTAGAATCTTCTTGGTAAGACACCACCTTGTGGTGCTACACAGATTATTAGAAATGGGTTAAGCAAAATGTGAGAATTAGCCATTAAGAGGCTGAAACTAATGGGCCAGGAAGTGTTTAAATGAATACAATTTGTGTGTTGTTATTTCGGGAGTAAAGCTAACTATACAGGAGCCAGGTAGGATGAAAAGCAGGCCTGCCCGCAGCTCCTTCTACACTTCATTATTAATTTTGTTTTTAGAGATTTGTTTTTATTTTCAAATATATTTAATTGAAATATAATTATAATCACTTTACCCTCTCTTTCCTTCTAATTGCCCCTCCCATCTACCCTCACTCAGAACTCTCCCATGATGACTTCCAGTTTTGTGCATGGTGATAGATGTGGGTCTATTTTCATTCTTCTACATGTTGATATCCAGTTATGCCAGCACCATTTGTTGAAGATACTTTCTTGTTTCTATTGTATAATATTAACTTCTTTGTCAAAAGTCAGTTATTCATAAGTATGTGGATCAATACCCAAGACTTTGATTTGGTTCCATTGGTCAATCTGTCTGGTTTTATGCTAATACCACACTGTTTTCATTACTGTAGCTCTACAATAGAGCTTGATGTCTGGGATGGTGATACCTCTGGAAGTTCTATTGAACAGGGTTGTTTTGGCTATCCTGAACTTTTTGTTTTTTAATATGAATTTGGGTATTATTCTTTCAAGGTATGTGAAGAAATTGTGTTGGAATTTTAATGGGGATTAAATTGAATCTGTTGACTGTTTTTGGTAGGAATGCCATTTTTATTATGTTGAACCTGCCTATTCAAGATCATGGAAGATCTTTCCATTTTCTGATATCTTCTTCAATTTCTTTTCAAGGATTTAAAGTTCTTTTCATATAGGCCTTATACATCATTGGCTAGCATTACCCAAGATATTTTATGTTATTTTTGGCTATTTTTAATGGTGATGTTTATCTGATTTCATTCTCCACCCTACAGAAAGTACTAGAAAAAACCTACAACCCAAAAAAGCTAACGACACCACCACCACCACCACCACCAACAACAACAAAAAAAACCATAGGAAACAAATAACTTCATGCCAGCAAACCCAAAAAATGGAAGCACACAAACATTATCACTGAAAAATTACAGGCATTATCAATCACTGGTCATTTATACCTCTTAATATCAATGGACTCAATTCACCTATAAGAAGACACAGGCTAAGAGAATGGATAGGAAAGCCTTCTGTATGTAAGAAATACACCTCAACCTCAAGGATAGACATTACAACAGAGTAGAGGATTAGACTAGGATTTTCCAATCAAATGAACCCAAGAAACAAGCAAGTGTGGTTATCCTAATTTCTAACAAAATAGACTTCAAACTAAAATCAATCAGCAGAGATGGAGAAGGACACCTTATACTCATAACAGGAATAATTCATCAAGATAAAGGCTCAATCTTAAACATCAATGCCCCCAATACAAGAGTATCCTTATATGTAAAAAAAAAAAATTAAAGCTTAAATCTCACATCAAACTCCACACAACTAATAGTAGGAGACTTCAACACCCCTCTCTCACCAATGGACAGGTCAAGCAAACAGAAACGTAACAGAAAAATAAAAGAACTAATAGACTTCATGACTAAAATGGACTTAACATATATCTACAGAACATTCCACCTAAAGACAATAGAATGTACCTTCTTCTGAGCACCTCATAGAACCTTCTCTAAAACTGACCACATACTCAGTCACAAAGCAAACCTCAACAGATACAAAAGAAAGATTGGAGTAACCCCCTGTATCTTATCAGATCATCATGGATTAAAGTTATAATTTAATAACAATACTAATTGCAGAAAGCCTACAAGCTCACAGAAATTGTACAGTGCTCTATTAAACCACTCCTGGGTTAAGGAAGAAAGAAAGAAAGAAATTAACGTTTTCCTAGAATTCAGTGAAAATGAATACATAACATATTCAAGCCTATGGGACACTATGAAAGCAGTTCAAAGAGGAAAGTTCATAGCACTAAGTGCCTACATAAAGAATGTGGAGAAATCTCACATTAACCACTTAAAAGCACACATGAAAGCTCTAGAACAAAAAGAAGCAGACTCACCCTTATGTAGACAAAAGGAAATAATCAAATTGAGGACTGAAATCAATAATAAGAAAGAAGAAAACAATACAAAGAATCAATGAAACAAAGAGCTAGTTCTTTGAGAAAACCAGCAAGATAGACAAACACTTTCCCAAACTAGTCAAAAGGCAGAGATAAAACATCCAAATTAACAAAATCAGAAATAAAATGGGAGTCATAACAACAGACACTGAGGAAATCCAGAGAATCATTAGGTTATACTACAAAAACCTGTACTCCACAAAATGGGAAAATGTAAAACAAATAAAAAGGGACCACATTCCAAAATTAAATCAAGACCAGGTGACCCATTTCAAAAGACCTATAGCCTTTAAGGAAATATAAACAGTCTTCAAAAGTCTCCTAACCAAAAAATTCCCAGGGTTGGAATGTTTCAGTGCAAAGTTTTACCAGAACTTCAAAAAACAGCTGATACCTATACTCCTTATACTGTTCCACATAACAGAAACAGAGGAACATTGCCAATCTTTTTATGAGGCTATAGTTACCCAAATATGGAAACCACACAAAGACTCAACCAAGAAAGAGAATTACAGACCAGTTTCATTCATGAACATAGATACAGAAATACTCAATAAAATACTGACAAACTAAATCCAAGAACACATCAAAACATCACTCACCATGAACAAGTCAGCTTCATCCCAATGATTCAATGATGGTTCAGCATATGAAAATCTATCGATGTAATCCATACTACAAATAAACTGAAAGAAAAAATATATGATCATCTCATTAGATGCTGAAAAAGTTTTCAAAAAAAATCCAACACCCCTTCATGATAAATGTCTCGGAGAGATCAGAGATACAGGGAGCATTTCTAAGTATAATAATACCAATATACAGGAAGCTGACAGCCACTATCAAATTAACTGGAGAAAGACTCAAAGGGATTCCACTAAAATCAGGAACAATACAAGGCTGTCTACTCTCTCCATATTTATTCAAAAAAGTTCTTGAAGTTCAGGCTAGAGCAATAAGATAACAAAAGGAGATGAAGGGGATTCAAATTAGAAGGGAAGAAGTCAAACTTTTGCTATTTGAAGATGATATGATAGTATACATAAGTGACTCCAAAAACTCTATCAGCTGATAAATACTTTCAGTAATGTGACAGTATACAAGATCAACTCAAAAAAAATAGAGAAATCAGTAGCCTTCCTATATACAAATGATAAAGAAGCTAAGAAAGAAATCAGGGAAACATCATCCTTCACAAGAGTCACAAATAACATAAAATATTGTAGGGTAACACTAACCAAAGAAGTGAAAGACCTGTTTGACAAAAACTTTAGGTCTTTGCAGAAAGAAATTGAAAAGATACCAGAAATCCCCCACACTCTTGGATAGGTAGAATCAACATAATGAAAATGGCAAATCTACAATATATATATAGATTTAGTGAAATTCTTATCAAAATTCCTCTACAATTCTTCACAGACCTTAAATGAAAGCAATCTTAAAAGGCTACCACTCTGAATGGTTAATGCAAATGAAATAAATGGCAGAAAACAATCTCACCATTTCAGTGACTTTGACATGATGTGATGGTTTACTTTCCCACTATCTTCCAATCATAATTAAAATTTAAGGCTTATCTAATTAAAATTTCCTGGCTGTGGTCATAGGTCCAACATATATTGGAAGTTTAAAAAAAGGGATAGTTGGTCATTTGAGATATAATAGTTTACATTTGCCTACAGTGGAGATAATCTTACAGACCTGCTTCCCTTGTCAGAGACAGGAAATAGATTTTTGATGCTATCAAATATTGACCAAGCTGCACAAAACTGATGGGATAAGATTTAAAGGTTACTATTCTAAACAAGTTTGACATATTCTTTCTACATGATCTAATCGTGCTCAGAGGAGAAATCACAATTAAGAAGAGGCTTCATTGGTTTCCTTAAAGGGAACTTTTGCCTATTAATTCCAGACACATTGTTTATTTAAGGTTATTTTGAAGGGTTCTTTCCTCGGGATGGAGGTAGAGAGACAATATGAGAAGACTGAGTACCTGCTGCCCCTTTCCTGAGTTAATGCGTATCTAATATTTGCAATGTGTAGAACATGATGGCTTTCTGCTAACTTCATCTGCTTGTTGGCATTTTATTTACACTGGCACCAACAAAATTTTTCACTCAAGAAAGAAAAATAAACCACCTAAAAATGCCAGTTATCTAGCCTGAGGAAAGGATTTTTAAAGTTATTCTGATATCAAAATATTATTTTAACACTGAAAGGATGGTTAAATCTAGTACAAAGACCTCTAATTGAAGTAATATTTCTAGGCAATATCTTCACAAATAGGAGAATAAATAAGCTACAGAATTCAATTGTTTTTTTTTTTGCTTCATATTTAATGGAACCTATAGTCTTTTCCTTAAATAAGTGACCTGATTAGATTTCAGTATAATTAAGTGGACGTTTTGAGGGCCATACTTCACAAATATAATTTTACTATAAGAAATATTCACTGAAAATAGCACTTCATTTTATTACTAAATAGAACAATTTCAACATCTATAATTGTTCTTTTTTTACATTCCCTAGGAACCATGCCATGAAGACGTGTTATTTTTGCCTGCGACATAAGAATAAGCACTGTAATTTTTTCCAATAAGGACTACATTCAAAGCTCGTTGTTGCTCAATTGGTTTGCTGGCCTATTTCAGCCTTTGTTAACTCATCCATTAAGACTATCTATATCCACAAGAATGAGGCAGACAGATCATGGGAGGACTGTAAACATTTGTTTACTTTGCATGATGCTGAAAGTCTTAAGGCAAACACTAAGTTGTCTTTCTTACTCATTGGGAGGAGTGGATTGGGGGAGGGCAAGGGGGAGGAAAAAGGGTGGGAGTGAGAACTGTGGTTGGAATGTAAATAAATTTGAAAATAAATAAATAAAATTCTTTTTATTGTTCATCATGAATTTTTGCAAAATTTTGATTATTAAAACACACTGGATTTAAATATTATTTATTGCTAGCATTATCAACTGCTATTTTAGGTTTCCTATTGAACTCAGCACTGAGAGTATGCCTCATTCATTTGATCCTGACCTTAATTCTACTAATGCTATCACAAATATAATTCAATCATGCCCTGAGGTGTGAATCTAAAAGCATTTACTTCATTGTTCTGTCATGTATTTTGTGTTTTGCAAAAAGTACTCCCTACTTTTAAAACAATGACTTTACAAACAAAATAAGACTGAAGAATATATCCTTAGTGATGTCATAGAAAATATAGATACGCAAAGCATCCAAATCTTCCTCAAGGTTAGCATTTATTTTTGTAGCATTCTTGAGGATTTAGCGAGGGAAGCAGTAGCCATATAACACTGCTTTTGCATGCCTACTGTATGTGCTGGGTGCACCTTCCGAATTAGGCTTACTTCTTTACTAATTCAAATTTTCTTACATGCATCTGAAAACTGAAGTGCAGATTTCAACCTTGTATGTGGTCCAAATATAACAATTAATCTTGGTATCCTTAGATGCTTTCAGAGTCAACTCTGGTAGAGATTTTTTATTTCCCTATTCTACTCATAAAATGGAAATGTTTTGAAGATTCAGTTAAATGTAAAATGTTCCCTGCCATAAGCTTTTGTCTTAAACATGAACCATAGTCAATATCTGTTTAAGAAGCATCCACTCTAGCAGTGTTTCCCTCTCCCATATTAAGTCCATCAATGATTTGTAATTCTGTTTTTATTTGTGCCCAAGTAGATAACTAGACATTAGTATTATTTAATGTATTAATTTTTCACATGAAATAAAAGTCTCTTTTTATATAAACAAATAAACATTTAAATACATTAAGATATAGGTTTTTGTGACTTTAAAAACATTTCAATAATGTAAGGAAAGAGTAAACTCATTATAATTTTACTTATAAACATATATATTTTATATTATAAATTATATTATAAACAAATTTATTATAAAAAAGGTACACGTCTTAGGGTTTCTATTGCTATAAAGAGACACCATAACCACTGCAACTCTTACAAAGGAAAAAAAACATTTAATTGGTCTGGCTTACATTTTCAGAGGTTTAGTCCATTAGCATCATGAGTACATGGAGGTGTGCAGGCAGAGTTGGTGCTGGCTACATCTTCATTAGAAGGCAACAGGACTGTTTTACTGTGCATGGCTTGAACACATAGAAGACCTAAAAGCCTGCCTCCACACTTCCTCCTACAAGACCATACCTACTCCAACAAGGCCATTATCTTGATATTGTTGCTCCCTTTGGGGGCCATTATTTTCAAACCAACTTGTTACATATCTTTTCTATCATGTTTTGCAATTACTTGTTTTCAAAAATTTGGAGTGTAAATATAACAAAGAATATTAAGTGATTTAGATATTGTGATGGTTGATCTTACTTGTGAATGGGATTGGGATAAGAAATGCCTAGGACTGTTTTGATTTGCATTTCTCTGATGACTAAGGATGTGGAGCATTTCCTTATTAAGTGTCTTTCAGCCATTTTAGATTCCTCTGTTGAGAGTTCTCTATTTAGGTCTGTTCTCCATTTTTTATTGGATTATTTGCTCTTTTGATGACCAATTTCTTGAGTTTTTGTATATTTTGGATATCAGCCCTCTCTCCAATGTGGGGTTGGTGAAGATCTTTTCCCATTCTGTAGGGTACTGCTTTGTTTTGTTGTTCTTTTCCTTTGCTTTATAGAAGCTTTTCAGTTTCAGGAGGTCCCATTTCTCTATTGCTGCTATCCAGTGTCTGTGTAACCGGGGTTATATTTAGGAAGTGGTCTCCTGCGCCAATACATTCAAGTGTACTTCCCACTTTCTTTTCCATGAAGTTTTGTGTGGTTGGCTTTATATTGAGGTCATCAATCCATTTGGACTTGAGTTTTGCGCATGTGATAGATATGGGTCTATTTTCATTCTTCTACATGTTGATATCTAGTATGCCAGTACCATTTGTTGAATATGCTTTCTTTTTTACAGTTTATATTTTTTGTTTCTCTGTCAAAAATCATGTGTTTGTAGGTGTGTGGATTGATATCTGGGTCTTTGATTCAGTTCTATTGGTCAATCTGTCTGTTTTTATGTCAATACCAGGCTGTTTTCAGTACTGTAGCTCTGTAATGGAGTTTAAAATAAGGAATTGTGATGCCTCAAGAAGTTCCTTTATTGTACAGGGTTGTTTTGGCTATCCTGGGTATTTTGCTTTTCCAAATGATATTGATTCTTCTTCTTTGGAGGTCTGTGAAGAATTTTGCTGGGATTTTGATGGGCATTGCATTGAATCTGTAGATTGCTTTTGCTAAGATTCACATTTTTACTATGTTAATTCTACCTACCCAAGAGCATGGGAGATCTATCCATTTTCTGGTGTCTTCCTTAATTACTTTCTTCAAAGATCTAAAGTTCTTGTCATAAAGGTCTTCTACATTTTATATTAGAGTTACTCCAATATATTTTATGCTGTTAGTGGCTATTGTGAAGGGTGATGTTTCTCTGATTTCTTTCTCAGACAATTTATCATCAGTATAAAGGAGGGCTACAGATTTTTTTTGAGTTAATCTGTATCCTGGGATTCCATCTTATACCTGTAAGAATGGCTCAGACCAAAAACACTGATGACAACTTATGCCAAAGAGGATGTGGGGAAAATGGAACACTCCTCCATTGCTGGTGGGAGCACAAACTGGTACAGTCCCTTTGGAAATCAGTATAGCAATTTATCAGAAAATTAGAAAACAACCTACATCAAGAACCAGCAATCCCCCTTTTGGGTATATACCCAAAGGATGCTCAATAATACCACAAGGATATGTGCTAAACTATATTCATAACAACATTGTTTGTCATAGCTATAACCTGGAAACAACCCAAATGCTCCTTGACTGAAGAATGGATAAGGAAAATGTCATATGTTTACACAGTGGAGTACTACACAGCAGAAAAAAACCCTATAACATCTTGAAATTTGTGAGCAAATAGATGGATCTAGAAAACAACAGACTGAGTGAGGCAATCCAAACTCAGAAAGACAAGTATCATATGTACTCACTAATACGTGACTTTCAGACATAAATAAAGTAAAACCAGCCTAGAATTCACAATCCTAGAGAGCCTAGACAACAATGAAGACCCTAAGAGAGACATACATGGATCTAAACTACATGGGACATAGATAAGGGCAGATCTCTTGAGTAAATTGAGAACGGCAAAAAATATATAGCTCTGTAGGAGGAGGGCTCGCTTGTTTGTCCAGGCTTCCCAGCTAGCTTAGCCCCGAAATATCCACACAGAAACTGTATTAATTCAATCACTGCTTGGCCCATTTACTCTAGCTTCGTATTGGCTAAGTATTACATCTTAATTTAAACCATTTCTATTAATCTGTGTATCACCATGTGATTTACCGATAAAGCACGTCTATCTCTGGTGGCAGACCCATGGCATCTCTCTGACTCTGTCCTTCTTTCTCACTGCCTACCTAAGTTCTGCCCTATCAACAGGCCAAGGCAGTTTCTTTATTCATTAACCAAGAAAAGCAACACACAGACAGATGGACCTCCCACACCATTTCCCCTTTTCTGTTTAAACGAAAAGGAAGATTTTACCATAGTAAAATTGCATATAATTGGTATCTAGCAAGAATTACAGTTATAATATTTATATCTACTTTATCATTTATCATAACTATAGGAAAACTATAACTATAAATTCTTCAACTTTATCAAAGACTTCAGAAGCATATAATATTATGTAAGTAAACAGGAAGTGCATTGTAAGCAACTTCCAAAACTCTAGAATTGACAGAGACATCTCACTGCCTAGACAGTCACTCAAAGTTCTTCTGTACCATTGGGGCATCCATCTTCAACCTACAGGCCCAGAGTATCCAGCAAACTTTTCCATGAAGCAGGAAATTTCAAAGACAGTTCTGCCTATATTGGCAGTTTTCAGTTACTTTCTTTTGTGTCCTACAGAATGTAAAAATTTTAAAAAGAAAAATTCCCACGGGGGATAATGAGGCGCACACACACACCTCTGGATGTGAGTGTGGTGCCTCAGACATAATGAATGGAGAAATTCTTTCTAGATTTATAAAATGACAGCATTATTGGAAGTAGTGGATGACAGGATGTGAGGTGTTGCTGGAGGAAACAGTAAAATATGCTGTCGTGATGCTGTGGTCTCTCCCTGGATTCCCGTTCTTTGTTCTCTTTCCAACAACATGATTAAGAAAATCCTCTGCCTGTTGTCTCCCTGCTATACTGTCTCCTTTAGGTCCTGGAGCCAAACAACAGTTGGCTGGACATTCAAAAGCAAGGATCCCAAATAAATCCTTCTTCTACTAAGGAATATTATTTTTGATTACAGCAATGTGAAAGTAGCCAACCCCCCAAAAACCCCCTAGTAAACAGATTAATCTGTTTCTAAAAGGGCATACTCATAAATACAATGATAAGAATTACATTAAAATAGACTCATATTGGAAGATAGATGGCTTTTATTTCTTTTGCTACTATTCAGGGATTACTCAATAGTTCTTAAAATTTTAGAGAAAGATATGTCTATATATTTCAGACAACTTTAGAGTAATAAAAGCTTCTTTTCTTTGCCTCACATATTCTTGAAAAACTAGTACATATGAAAATATGATATAGAAACACATAGCCTACATTTATTTGATTATTATTTTTAATAGTAATATTTTACTGAAAATATCAGTATAAATATTATGAGCATATTTAAATTTTTAAAGTGTCCTAGAGTCAATGAAATAGCTCATAATTGTTTTTGGTAACTTAGTATTAATATTTTTTTGTATAGATTACCATTTGCTTCATGTATACTGTGAAACATGGGCTCTATTCATAACTTCTATTCATGACCTTAAATCATGAAAAGACCTAGTCCATTTAACTCTTTTCCATGTGAAGAAGGCATGGTTAGGAGACAGTTGAGTGCCTTTGTTACACTGCTTTTTTTTAATTCTACCTATTCAGAACTTATTGAGAGTTAGGCTAGATGGCAAAAACTCCTGAAGTCATACATCCCTTTTACAAGTGCAGAAATGTACTCAGTAAAGATGAATAAACATTTAATGTTCATGACAATCAAAATCATTTTTGATCAAATGCTAAAACTTTGGAATAAATAAAAATATTAAGAAAAATCTTAGAGGCCAACTCAGAGATTTTTTTTTTTGCTTAATGAAAGAACAATAAATGGCTCATGAGAAAATCAGAAGTTTCTTCATTGTGATCAGATAACAGCAACAGAAAATCCTGAAACTGTTTCGAGTGTGGAGATCTGAATATAACATGGCTTTTCTGAACATGCTTTTAATGTTTTTGCATTTTTTTCTACTGGTAGAAAAATTTAATTAATACAGTTTCTGTGTGATTATTTCTGGGCTAAGTAAGCTGGGTGGCTGGGCTGAACAAATGGGCCCTCTCTCCTCCTACAACATTGAAGGACTAGAATAACAATAGATCCCTTAAGAGAACCTGTGGCATCTTTATGTTCTGAAAATGTAAAGATGCAAAATATCTGCACTTTAATTTTAAAACTTTTGCAGTAGATGAATACAAAACCATGGCTTGATATCCCTATATAAATATTAAAGTGTTAGAGCAGTGTGGAATAAAGTATAGCAGAACCAGTGTTTCTTAGATTGGTTCCAAGTACAGCCTGAAGTGAGGTGCCATAACATTTGGCACCAGCATGGCTTTTCCTCTTTTAATAAAATGACTTAGTCTCTAGACTCCTATCAAGATGGTGACGCTGACAGTTTCCAGGCCCACATAGGCAGTAAAAGTCTTAATTAAAGCTTATAAAACTCTAGAGGAGATATGAACAAGAAGAGTTATGGAAAGAGGAGACAATGCTGTTATTGTAATAGGTGGTTGCATATTGCTTTACATTCTTCTATTGTGACAATGATATGCATTATTACATTATAAATGATGCACACAACATAACTATTATCTAATATTGTTAGCATACTTAACATTTTTAATCTTAGTAAATTTGCAGAAAGCAATTTCCATCATTAGCCTTGTCTACATGCAAAATAATTTAGCTCGTAATCTCATAACACGGAATCTAACTATTCCTGGAGTTATCTGGAAGGTGTCACAGTACTTTGAAACATCTCTAGGCCAATCCACTCCCACTCTGTCACCATCCTTATGAGGATAATCATATTGACTTATGTTCCATTGCAACTGTGTCCTAAGTGGCTTCCTGACTTTTCTTTACCCATTTATACTCATTATTTCTTGCATGGTAGTGAAGGTAAGTTTTTAAAAGTGAGTTTTTAAAAGTGTTACTCCCTTTAAAACAATATCAAAGTTCTGGAAGTTTCTTCTTCTTCTTCTTCTTCTTCTTCTTCTTCTTCTTCTTCTTCTTCTTCTTCTTCTTCTTCTTCTTCTTCTTCTTCTTCTTCTTCTTCTTCTTCTTCTTCTTCTTCTTCTTCTTCTTCTTCTTCTTCTTCTTCTTCTTCTCCTCCTCCTCCTCTTCCTCTTCCTCCCCTCTCTTCCTCTTCTTTTTCTTCTCCTTCTTCTTCTTTGCATTTCACATTGGGAAATTTCTGTTGTCATTATCTTTAAGTTAATTTATTCTATCTTCAGGATTACTTACTTTACAGTACTCTACAATAATCCCATTAAAGGAATTCTTCATTTTAGTTTCTGGTTCCTTAGACTTATACTAAGGGAAAGCCATTTCTAACAGTTACTTTGAATTTACCTTTTTACTCAGTTTCAGAATGGCAGTTTGGTCTGCTCCCTGATGATTCCATGAAAAGTTGTGAATTTTCATTTTGTTTATTATTTTTCTCAATGCAGGCAAGAAGATTTCTTGGATCTTTGCAAGTTATTGCTGAATCCAAAAGCTCGACTTTCCTTAAATTAAAATTAAATTATGTCATCATAAACTCACACAGAGAATGCTAAATTCTACAATACAAGGCCTTACATGATTAGATTCTGCAAACACTCACAGTACCCTCACCTTGCCCATGATCCCTTTCTTTTACCCCACTGAAAATATCCATGCTATATTGGCTGTTTATACTTCTTGTTTTGGGATGCACTGGCTTTTCCTGTTTTGGGATGCACAGATGCCAGGGCTCTTTGTTTTCTTTCTCAAAGAAAATCAAATACAGTAAGACCTAGAACAGAATGAGGCATGCATTGTGAAGCCAGATTTTTTTTTTTTTGAGTTAGTAAATTCTTCCTTAGTATCTGAAATCTTTTCTGAAACTAGACATATGCACTGAGTTAGGTGATTGGTCTGAACTTGACTTTAGCAGGATCTGTTGCAATTTTTACTTCTTTTAAGATCAAAGATACATGTCCAAATGAACTAGCATCATTTGTTTGGGTAGACAAATGCTCAGGATTCAGAGATTATGGTATGGCAGTACCAGCTTGAGACCCAGTAATTGTCTCAGAAACGGAAAAAAAAAAAAAAGAATAGCTAACATTATACATTAGTTACACATTTGCTAAGGGTTGCAAAGGTAAATTTTTCTTCCTGAGGATTTCAACTCTCCTACCTATTCCTCTCTTTCTCCCAAGACCAGAATGAGTTCACTGATGATCTGAGTTTAGTCCGAGTCTTCTTTACATTTGTCTCTATCTTTAGGGAAATTGATTTGCAGTCAATGGAAATTTCTTCTATGATCTGTACCACCCTGATCTAACACCAAGGCCAAAGGTCCTGGTGTTCTCATTCCTGGCATAGTAGTCAGCGAGAACAATGTTAAAACACAACTAAGCCACTTTCTTCACTTGTACGTTTTCCACGATAAAGTGCTTTTTATGTTGGTTCAGACTAGGGGAGCACACTGACCTATTTTTAGAGAGAATTTCCTCTTGTTCACACATTGCTTTGAAGACCGCTGAGACACAGTTGAGCCAGCCTTTACCACTCTGTTACCCAGAATTTTCTCCTAATTTTAGACTCTGCTTATTTTTTTTTTAATCAATGGGAGGATATCCTGTAACGCCTTCCCCTTCTTCCAGTGTTCTTCAGAGATTTTCAGCCATTGTTGCTTTGCAGTTTCTCACCATGCTGGAAGAGAATGATTAGATTCATCCTCACCCTCCATGACTCCTCAGTGTCAGAGTGGAAGTGGCCTTTCAGCTATGGAAATTTCCTTGCAACTTATTTTTTTTCTTGACTACATTTTTTTACTGCATTTTCTTTCTTAAATTCCAAATGATTGAAATAAATATGGCATAATGCTTAGATTTATGTTTTAGGGCATGCCCTTCACATTTTCACATTTATCAGAATATCTTCTTTAAGCCAGTAAAACAAATGAGGATCATTTGTGAAACTTCTGACAGTAAAATGTGGAAGATCTATGGGGCGAGGGAAGGAATTAAAAATCTCTATTCATCTTGATAGCATGCTCAGCAAACCAGACCAGCTTGTTTTCATTCCACAAACAATCTCTAATATGTGATAAGGTTAATGCATGATCTGTCATTTTGTTCTGATCTAAAAAAAAAAAAAAAAAAAAACAAGGCCACATTTAGGGAAGGAGACTTACTTTTGAAATAGAACACATCTTACCAAATACTATTAAACATTTTTAGTCAATTAATAACATTGCAGCACTGCAAAACGTTAAATTATAAAATGGTATTGTTTGAGAATTTTATATAGTCCTATAATAGGCTTTCTACTAATATATCCCTTCAATTCTTCCACTATCCCCTCAACTTTTCTCTTCCATCATCATGTGTTCCTTTTGTTGTTTATATTCCCTGAATGCTGCCTGCACATGCATGCTTGTGGGACCACCCATTGGAGAATACATAGCCTCTGGGGAGTCACATGCCTGAAGCAAACTAACTCTACTTCCATCAGAAGTCATCAATTGCCTGTACATTTTAGCTAAATACAGGGGCCCCGTTCCATTCATGCTGGAATATTGGTCGATTGATCTTGTGCAGATCTTTAAATGCAGTCACAGCATGTGGGTTTATGTATAAAATGCCAATGCCATTCATGACCAGCAAATGCAACAGATGCCGTTTGACTGCAGACAACCACTCCCTCTGTCCCTTAATGTCTATCTGCTCCCTCTTCTCCAGTGATCCCTGCACCTAGGGGTGAGAAAGTGTGATATACATGTCCCATGTGGGGCTGAGCATACCAAAGTCTTTTGTTTTCTACATACTGACCAGGTGTGGGTCTCCTAATTAACTATCTATTATAAAAGTAAACTTTGATGAGGGTTGATAGATGTGTTAATCAATGAATAGAATGATAAGAATTTAGGGAGCAGTTTTATAGTAAGTCTGTTTAGTATAAAAGCAACATTATATTTTCCCTTATCCTATGATCTAGCCAGATATGAGTTTTAACCCAGTTAAAGGTGTCAGGCATAAGTTCTGTCATAGGGAAAGGATTTGAAATCAAGTCATAGAGTGCTTAGTTACTTTCATAACATTCCTGCCATAACTTGTCAGGTCATTTATCAGGTAGCTCACAAGGTTCACAGCTGGGTGAAACTGTCTCACTTTTCAGTACTAAGAATTCCAGGCAGTAAGAACGAAGTTCTGTCAAGGCCAGGTTGGTTTCTTCATAGCCTATGACTTAAGCAGGTGGTGTCTTCAGCAATGGAGTCTACCATCAAGTTCTGGAGAGTAACCAAGACCAATCATTATAACCTGTTTATCAATTATACTCCATTTATAAACAACTCCAGAAGAGATAACCCAAGCCTTGCACTGGCTGTTTTATTTGACAAGTGGTGGTATTGAGGAGAAGCATTGTGCTCTTTTTATACAGTAATTTTATTTAAACTTCTTTCTTATATGTATATATTCTAAGAAGCTTTTACAACACTTGGTTTACATACATATGACATTTCCAAAGGTCTTTCCTGTTGCTTATCTTTTTCCCACACCCCTTCTATTTTGCTAATCTCCAATAAATCACCCTATTTAAACTTTTCTGTTTCATTGTCTCCTTTTGCACTTCAGATCGCCTGAATTTTAACTCCTTCCCTTGAAATTCACTCTGAATAGCACTCCTTAATGGTTTTCTGATACTTATGGGTCTTCCAATTGAACCATACGTCTAAAGAATCAAAACTATCAGTCATATGTGAGAGAACATGCAGCATTTATCTTACTAAGTCTGGGTTATCTCAATGGGAATAATTATTTTCAGCTCTACCCATGAATATATGATATGTATACACAACACAATATTCTTCAGCAGCACAAAATGAAACTGAGTTGAACCATCTTAGCACATGTTGTGTCCAAAGGCACTACCACTCATTTTCAGTGTTTCTAATACTATTTTTACTTGTTTTCATGGCAAGATCCTTTCTGTTTGTGAGCTTCTATTGTTTAACTATTATATTACTGAATTCATTTATGGGCACTTTCAGCCCTGTCCTTTCTCACTAGTGTTATAGTGATGATGAACATCTTCATCTACAGCATGTTAGGTTAGTGATACTGGGCAAACTGGCAGACACTCCTGCTGCCACACATCTAGGAAGGTTGTATGAACTGTAGTCACATTTACTCTGCAAGAACAAACATTGTGCATTATAATTTATTGTATTTTCTTACTAAGGCTTCTGTTGCTTCTAGGTTACACTCTCCTGGTGTACCTCTGACTTTTTATTGGTATCTGGAATATGCTAATATCTGCAGTTTTGTGGTTGGCTTCAGTTTTCTCAATGGAAAGTTGGACAGGGGTGTCAAAATCAACAGTTCACAAGCTCCAGTTTGTGATCTGAGTTAATCTAATTTAGGGTGAACTCATGAAGGTTCAAGGACTTATGCCAATTAGAAATAGGGTGACCTATGCAAATGCAGTGCCAGAGAAGCAGGGACCATTTTTTGTCCTCCTTCAAATTCTTCCACTTATGATTTCCTAGTAATAATATTTGTAATCATTTTATCCATGAATTATTATGACCTACTTGTTCATTCATAAAATTTAAATTATTCACAGTTTATGGATGCTATTGCTATGTATATTTTTCTGAGAAAATAAATCCATACTCTTTTTTATATCATTGCTTTCATTTTGAATTATTTTTATCTATAAATATGTTGCTCTTTGATTGTATTTTAAAATGACCCTGTAGAAGATCTGGATAGAAATTCCACATAACTTTGTTAAGTATCAGATTAGCTTTGAGATTGAGAAGAACAGAGGTTGTCATTTTCCTGGAACTGACTTAAATGAATTTCATCCCTCTCATCTTTACTCCTCTTAGCTGAATTCCTTTAAAGAGTAAATTTTCTATCTTGCCTTAACATCTTACTGATTTATTCTCTGATTAAAAAGGTAGCTTATAGATGATAAATTATTAAGTATACAAAATTTAAATCATACCCCCTTCTTTAGTTGAACTTCTGATTCATTTTTGCATTTCTTAAAGAACATTCTCCATCTGCTTAGGAGGTCAGCTGTTTCCTTCCCCACAAGTCCTATCATGTAATTTTTCTCTCTTTACATTATCACTCAGTTTTTTGTTCACCATTCCTTGACATGATCTAAAAACCTCACTATAATTTAATTCAATGGAGCAGCATTGATATTGCATAGTCCTCCCACTTTACTTCCTTTTCATTCTCTCCCTCCTCTTCGTCATCTTGACTGGATTGTTGTCAGAGCATTACGCTCCTGGGGAATAAGTGGTCCTAAGTTGTCTCAAGTATCTGAGGACTTAAACCATACCTATGGGACAACAGTGGAATGAAAAAAGAGCACATGGCTGTTGAACACTAACCACTGTATTGTATGAGTTTTATTATATACAAGAGGCAGGTGATATACAGCCAAGGTCAAAATTATCATCTTAATTTCCTTTTTCAGTTTTGTGAAATTTCCAAAGACGAATAATCCTATTAAGTACTCTCAGATTACAGCAAGATTTCTGTCCTAACTGCTGAATTCACTGTTTTCTGTTATTCAGTGTTGTTCTTACATCCAACAGTGTTAGAAGTCTAGACTAAATCTTTACTGTTTTGGTTTATTGTGCATGTAATTGCAGTACAATTACAAAATCTTTCAAAACATTAGATATCTCTATAAAAATTGATGCTGTAGAGATAAAAGCATTTTAGAGATCAATTAATATATGATTCTACCCCAAACCATTATTTTAATATTAAAAACAACAATTTGTTAAAGAGTTTTGCAATAATATAAGCTAGCTATTTTTCTCTTAATAACCATGTTAATACTGCTGTTTTCCAATTTGAATATGAAATTGAGTCAGCAGCCTGTCCGACATGCTCTCTGAAGTCTCTTTATAAATTGAATTTAGCTAATTTGATTACCAGTTTGTCTCTTTCCCAATGGTGTTTTCAGACATTCAATGCCATAACTGTACTTTCCTCAGCCTTAACTCCTTTATTTTGCTTCATGAAAATGTCACCTATTATATCAGAAATGTCTCTGTTCTTATTAAAACGGTATGCTACTGTCAGGGAGGTCAAAAGGGAAATGTCATGTACAGCACACACCCCTGCCCTGAGTCTTTTTTTCCCAATCATATTTTATGGTATATTTTGTGAGGATTTAGTTTTAAATGGCCTCAAACATTTTTAAATTGTACCCATGGTTCTAAAACATTAATATCTTAAAAACTGAGTCTGTGAGCTCCCACTAACTCTATTCAGCTGTTTTTGTGGGTTTCCCCATGATGACTCTCCTTGCTCCTACTCCTTCTCTTCAACTGAACTACAGGAGCTGGGCCCAGTGTGAACCTCGGCCTTCATCATGTGTCTGACAGTTGTATAGATTGGTCTGTTTGTGGGGCCCCTAACAATGGGATCAGGATCTGTCCTTAATGCATGAACTGACTTTTCAGAACCTATTCACTATGCTGGGATGCCTTGCCCTGTCTTGAAGCGGGGCAGGAGGTTGGTCCTGCCTCAACTTGATATGTCATGCTTTGTTGATTCCCACATGAGGCCTGCCCCATTCTGAAGGAAGGAGTAGATGAGGGGGGTGGAAGAAGGTAGGGGGAGGGAATGGGAGAGGAGGAGGGAAGGGAAACTGACTGGTACATAAAATACATGAAAAAATTAAGAAAAATTGAACCCCCAATCTCAGAATTTGTTATTATAATAATAATAATTTAAAACTTCATTAACCTTATACAGAAAAATCAGTTTAAGCAAAGGTAGAGTTAGAAAACCTGATTGTTTAAAATTATATTACACTAATTTTCTTAAAGGTTATGAACAATGAGGTCATTCAAAGTTTTTCATATGCTTTCACATTATTTTCTTATACTACTTAACTAGTTCATAAAAATAGATATGTTTTTACTAAGCTATCCTCAGAGCTCTTGGCATTTTTCTCAGTTTTTAATCTTTTGTCATCAATGTACATAATGAGACAAGTGAAGCTTTAAGTTTTAAATTATCTTAAAAGCAATAAAAATCAGTATGATTACAACTTTTGCTTAAAATACACTTTGCTTCTCTTTCCTATGACTATGTCAATGATAGCTCTGAAATTTAATGTCCAATTAGTATTAAATGTTTTACAGAGGCTCTCCATCAAGAAAGCCAAATGTAATTCCACCAAATAGTCTAATGGTGTGGGACAATTCTGTATTCTGTCATTTATGTTTTAAACAAACACTGATTGGCCAGTAGTCAGGCAGGAAGTATAGGCGGGATATGAGAACAGGAGTATTCTGGGAAGAAGGAAGCTCTTTCTGTAGTCCTGTCCAGACAATGAAGAAGCAGAATGTGACCTGCCCTGCTGAAAAAGGTACTGAGCCATGTGGTTAACATATACTAGAATAATAGGCTAATATAAGAGCTAATAAAAAGCCTAAACTAATGGGCCAGTTTATAACTTATGGAGACCTCTGTGTGATTTTCTTTGGGGGCTTACCAGCTGTGGGAACTGGGCAGGACATAAATCCCAACAAACAGACCCACATCAAACAGACCCACATGTTACAGTCTAATGAGGTTTTCATTAGCTTTATGGTGGGTGGGTTGTTTGTGCAAATTTTCTTTGTACTTTTACAAATATTTTGTTGAGAAAGGATGTTAGAACATCAATTTACCTGATACTCAATCATTTACTAAATCTCTCATAGGTGCCATCAGCCTTTGTTGACAGTGATTTTTATGCCTCTCTTGTGAGATGACCCTCTCCATTATGGAATAACTAACTTTTAGAAAAACTATAGAGTAACACTGTTTTCTGTTATGTACAACTATGTACTTTCATATATATGAGGCCTTATTAAATGTTTAGCTGAGCATGCGATAATAGATATGATAACATGGAAGAGGAAACCAAAGACACATGCCAGTATTGAGCAAAAATGAAGACTGTGGTGGTATTTTGATTGTGCTTTAGCAAATAAAGCTTGCTTAGTATCAAAGAAGCAGAATAGCCAGCCACTAGGTCTTATCTCTACAAAATCATCACACTGAATGGGGTTTTCTGTCTCTGTAAGTCCTTAGGCTGAAAGCTCTGAATTTCTGTCTCGTCTCTCTGCCTTATAGTATTCTCTCTGCATNATATATATTCTTCCTGTCTTCACCTCCCAAGTGTTGGGATTAAAGGTGTGTAACTTCCAAGTACTGGGATTAAATGTGTGTGCCAACACTGCCTGGCCTCTCAGGCTAACTAGTGGCTTTCTCCACACTCTGATCCTCAGGCAAACTTGTTTGTTAAAGCACAATCAAAATATCACCACCTACGATACCCCTGGTAAAAGAAAAAAGTGTCATTAGTGAATATGTGAATATGTGGTTTTCTTTCAAAGAAGTTTGAGGAAAGAGGTGGGGGCAGAGGGAAAAGGAGAGGGATATATTCTAGCTAATAGAGGTATATTAAAGGTGTTATATTAGAGATAACATGTTAATGAAGAAAACAAAGAAGATGTGAAACATGAGATGGGAACACTAATACAGATATTGCTGTTGGACTAAGTTCCTTCCATAAATTGATGACAACCAGGGAACAAAGGCACATAAATGCTATGAGCTAGATAGATATCTAATAGGTTAAGATCTTTTATTACTTTTTGTTACTTGCATCAAATTTGTTTCATAATAAAATAACAAAATAAAATATAAATGAAGTAACAGAGTAACGGTTCAATGGGAAAAGAACACTTTAGTTTAATACTCAAAAACCCACATAAAAAGTGGTTTGTAGTAACTCAGATTTCCATATCTATAATCTTAGAATTCTCAAAGTGAGATGGGTGGCGGAGATAGCAGGATTCCTGGATACTCAATGGACCAACTATCCTGAAAGACGCAGCATGGAAGAAAATCATGAAAAAGACTAAAAGACTATCTCAAACTATTGTTTGAGATTCAGCTTCTGTAAGTTGGCCCGGATGTGGCATGTATATATACACACAAACACACACACACACACACACAGTTGTTTGACACAACTTTCTTAGGGAGACACAATGTACACACTACTCACCCTGATAGGGAACCCATACCAGACCATTATACAGATACCACCAAATTTCAATTTGGGTGATGTGGGATGTATTTCTGTATATGTGTTGCTCTTATTGGTTAATGAATAAAACTGTTTTGGCCTATGTTAGGACAGAAAATAGCCAGGCTGGAAGAGATATGGAGAGAGAGTAGGCAGAGTCAGGGAGACACTATGCAGCTGCTGAAGGAGAGAGACACCCTGAACCTTTCTGATAAGCCACAGCCTCATGGAAATATACAGATTAATAGAAATGCATTAATTTAAGATGTAAGAGCTAGGTAGAATGCACCTGAATCATTGACCAAGAAGTGTTATAATTAATAAGGATTTTGTATGATTATTTGTGTCTGGGCAGCTGAGAAATGAAGGAGCAGTTTCCAATTACATACTGACATCCAACATGGGGCATGGATCCACATAAGACCAAAAAAAGCTTAAGAAAATAAAGAGTGCTTCTAGACCCACAAAAACAGGAACCAAGCACAGCTTCTTGATAGCCATAATTTTTTTTCAGATAGGCTTTGTTTGAGAATGCTTTCTGACTCAGCATTAGCAACAAACCTGTGCAACTTCCTTGAGAGACAGATTCCTAGTTTGTGCTGGCAGCATGAGTAGCTCTGACTCTTTCTGGAGGCCAAGTGCATAAATGAGGTCTGTGAGCATCATTCATGTTACACATTGCTTAATGGCGCCATAGACCTGCTTCATCCCTGAAGCTGGATGGTAAGCATGGTTTGCAGACGCCATGAACATACATATCTCTGCCATGTTGTACAGGGTAGAGAAAATAGGCAGGGCCATAAAGTTGGTACTAGCCATGCCCACTTGTCATTAAAAAAATGTGCTCCTGATCAGAAAATGATTTCAGATATACAATAAAGACAGATTCAAATGAAAAAAACCTCCAAATGGGTCACAGTGTTATAGAAATATACATGGGCTTATGAGAGAGAAGAAAGACTATAGATAGATAGTCATAGATTGAAGGAGTAAAGATAATTAAATATTAAAAAGTAATAGAGCTAAAATTAAGACATGTACAGATAGAAAATACAGAGTCTTGATTATATATATATATATATATATATATTATTGTGCTTTCTTTGAGTTTTTTACTAGCTCATTACAGAGAGAAATTTCATTGTATAAGCTGCTAAGATAAACCAACATATATATTTCAAAGGTATTTTGACTTCCAAATTTGAGTCTAAGGATATGTCACTTTAGAAAACGTTCTCTTCTTGTATTCACATAAGATGAGATCTTGTGAGATAGTAGGCAGTCATGGAGACACCATGTAGCTGTTGAAGGAGAAAAATGCCCTGAACCTTTCTGGTAAGCCACAGCCTTGTGGTAATACACAGATTAATAGAAATGGGTTAATTGAAGATGTAAGAGCCAGGTAGAATATGCCTGAGTCATTAGTTAAGCAGTGTTACAACTAATATAGTTTCTGTGTGATTATTTAGGACTGGGAAGCCAGGACATGAACGAGCAGTCTCCAATTTCACTTGGGGAACCATTGAGTTCTACTGGAATTGCTTATGGGAGTATGGATGAAGGGTTATGTACAGGAATAGAAATGATTCAAAGACAGCTGTATTACCAAAGCTCACCCCAACACAGGTGACAGTACTCAAAAGTTGGGACCCTAGAACACACTAAACAGCTTACAGGCAGCTAAATAGGTTGGACAATGTCCTTTTCAAGTGACTCAGATGGTCTAAGCTCTGCCTGTCTATGCTTCTTTCAGGCAGGTTATCTGTTCTCAGAGGGTTTTTTGTTTGTGTGTTTGTTTTTGTACTTTTTTTTTTTTTTTTTTTTTTTACAGCTTAGGTTCTTTCTTTGAGAGGGACTATCAGGTTTTACTAGTTATTCTGGCAGGCAGGGAGCTAGAGACTCTGGTCACTTTTGGGGACTTTTTAAAGCTATTTTGAGCATGGAAATTGTTTTCAGGATGGAATGTTTTAATCTCTGAGGAAACAGCTGAAGGAAACTATTGAACAATAACAACATACAGACATATTTTACAGTTATAAATTACTAAAGGGATATTTATTTATTAAACTAGCAATATAATGCTAACTAGGAGATTTGTGTTTATTTATTTTTCTTAAGGGGTTTGAGAAGTATAAATATGAGTATGTAAATGTACATATATGTAACAATATTAATTGCAGAAATGAATGTTTATTTGGGAGCAATGGATAGAAGGATAGAGGGATATAGGAGTGATATAGATCACATCTCATTTATAATGTTTATATAAAATAGCTTCAGAAGGTAAAAATATGGGAAATGTACAATTTAAATATATATATATATATGTATATATATATACTCTGAAAAATGAAGTCATTGTATACTGCTATATCAAATATATAGCCAAGATTTAGTTCTTACATAAAACTAAAAATTTGCACCAAATTTGCTTTTGTCTTTAATAAATGATAAAATTAAAAAATAATTTTATTTGGTTATTTGTTAGCTTTTGGAGAATTTTGTGCATTGAGTTTTGGTATTTGTCCTCCCACTTCAAATTCTTTCCAGATCCTTCTGCTTCCCTTTCTATCAACTGTTATGCTTTTTTCATCTCATAAAAGCCATTTTGTACTGTGCAAATATTCTTGAAAGTGAGGCATTTTGCTGAGTTATGTTAAACTTATCAGAGTTTACAGTTTTAGAGAAAACTGACATTTCCTTTCTCAGCAACTATCAATTGCTAATAACTACTTGTCTAGGGGAGAAACTTCATGCTCCACACTCTCTCTGTGGTGGTATTTGGTATGGTTTGGGCTTGGGCAGGTTGTGAATGTGCTATTATCTGTGCTGTGAATTCATATGTACATATGCCCTGGTGTATATAGAAGATATATCTGTTTTCTTATAGTAATCCACTACTTTTGACTCATACTATTTCTGATTCTTCTTCTTCAAATGAGCCTGAGTCTTTGGACTAGGGAGGTGATACCTATGTTTCATTATGGCTGTATCTTGTCTAGTTGTTTGTGTTGATAATTATGTACTACAAACAGATGTTTCTCTGATAAGGGCTGAGAGGTACATTTATCTATGGATGTAATTATGGACCATTAGGAGTTGCTTATTTAGTATGTCTCGTTAGTGGGATAATAGTATTAGGTTCTCTCCAAAGACCGATGACCTTTTAGCCACAGTTTTCATCCTTATAATTGTATAGATTTCATTCTGTGCAGCAGCATTAAATACAATCTCAAAGTGGGAGTTTACTTCCATAATATCCATGCAACTATCACCAATGGGCATGCCATGCAAAGTCAATCATCATTGTAGCTCATGGGGTTTACAAATATGTATCATTGATGTTTTCTTTCTCCTCTGGTAACATGTATACACTTTTCAGAAAAATGAATGAGTTGGAATGAATCTTTCAACTTATTTCTGCATTCTCTGTGACTCCACTATTTGGTGTCTTCAGCAAATGGGCCTTAGGATAAATTCTGAAGAGTAACTAGGAACACTGACAACATCATGTAATGTTTGGGTGATTTTGTAACCTCACTGGCCATCAATTTCTACAGAAGCAGTGCATTCTTGGGACTGAGGTTTTATTTGTTAGCCTCTAGTGTCTAGCATGGTCATTGTTGCGCTGTTATGTGGCCACCACACTTTAACTCATTTTACATATATGTACAGATCTATATTAAGAAGGTTCTACAGTATATCTTTATGTATATGTATGTAAGTCTATGAGAGTATGTGCCATATGTGTGCATATTCTCATGTGTGTGCAGACTCGGAAGAGCCCATCAGTTACCATGGAACTAGTTACAAGGACAAAGATAGAGCAATCTGTTATCTCTACTGCTTGAAGAACTACTGCATCATTCTGAACTCTTTATATCTTAAGTAAAGTTGGCACCCATATTGCTTAAAGATTTGGCTGTTATTGGTGGCAGAGTTCTCCTAGATACAGAGAAAGCTAATCCTACCTGATGTGTCCTCATATTGATATAGGATTTCAGTTTCAGCTTCTGTTTTTTTTGAAGTCATGAATATGCAAAATAAGATGTGATGTGGGATTCCCCTTGTATGTTGTAAATATCATTGGTTAATAAAGGAACTGCTTTGGGCTTATAGCAGAGCTATAGGGGAATAGAGCTAGGAGAGGAAAACTAAGCTGAATGCTGGGAGAAAGAAGACAGACTCAGGGAGAAGTAATGAAGCACCTGCTGGAGATAGACACTGGATAGAAATTAACCCTGAAAGCCACAGCTTCATAGTGGTACATAGATTAATATACCATCTCTATGGGTTAAATTATTATGTAAGAGCCGATAAGAAGTTACATCTAATGGGCCAAGCAGTGATTTAATTTATACAATTTCTGTGTGAGTATTTTGGGGCTACATGGCTGAGAGCCAACAAGAGGACCTCTCTTTATACTACAGATTGGTGCCCAATGGATGGGCTTTGCTTGCTGGTGGCACACTGTGGCTCCTTTAAGAGAGGTTTTCCGGATTCAGTGGTAGCAGGAAAAATACAATGCTGTTTTGAAATGCCAGTTTTATTGGCCTTGCTCCCAGAGTGACTTCTGGCTCTTTCAGGAGGCTGAGCATTTAAATAGGGTTTGTAAGCATCATGTTACAAACTGCTTAATGGCTCAGTATAGACTCACTGCATACTTGGAAATGGGGCAATGTTCATGGCTTTCAGAGATGGGAAATGCACTTCCACTGTGTTGGACTGTGCTGAGCAAGCAGATAGTACCGTATATATTCTAGTAATGTTGTTTCTTAAGTTTTTAAGAAGCATTTAGCATTTTAAAAAGTGCTCCTGAACAGTATAGAATCACAGATACACAATAGTACAGATCCAGATATAAAAGATCTTTAAATGAGACAAAGTGTGTTTTAAAAATGTACGTTGGCTTAGGTCAGAGAAGAAAAAGAGTATAGAGTTATAAAAGTAAGTAAATGGTTCATAAAAAAAACAATGTATTTAAGAGATAGAGTACAGACAGTCATAGATTAAAAGAAGTAAAACAGAATAAGCCACATAAAAATGGAATGTACATAGAGAGTCTGGATTATGTATACTACTGTGTTTTCTTTGAGTTTTTTGACTGTAGAGAAACATTTGATTATGGGGATTGCTAAGAAAACTACCATATACTTTAAAGGTATGTTGTCTTCAAAATTTGGGTGTAATGATTAGTTGCTTTTGAAAAGAGGTTCTAATTTTGTTTCCACAGAGGAGGAAAACCCGTGGATTGCTTCTAGACTAATATGGTTTAATGGACCAAGACCCCCTGAATTGTTGCCTTGGACACCCCTCAAAAAATTACTTCACCAAATAAACAGCAGTAAGCAGTTAGGATAGAACTATGCCCATATTCCCAAATATTGTTTATAAATATTTCTTTACATTTAAAGGGGGATATGCTATAGAGATTTGCACTGATATGGATATGGTTTATTGATACCTATTTAAAGTCAATTTTGTTATATGCATATTTCTGCTCTTGATTAAGGTATCATGTGTGCAGCTCATTTAAAAATGTAACGTATAATTAAGAAATATAGGTAAATGAGAGTCATCTATAATAGTCAAGCTTGTAGTCATGTTAGATTTTCTAGATATATAGAGATATATTTCAGTTAGATAGGTATTCTTCAAATCTTTCAGAGACTTTCAGAATAAGGCTTTAAAAATGTTTTAAAAACGTAAACTTTATGACAGTGAGACACATTTGTTCCTGGCAGCACCAAGATACTTCAAGAGGAAGATGGGCATTAAAGAGGCTTTTTATGGAGTTGGTGAGCCATTTGGGCAAGAAATTGCTCTTGCCTAGACTGCTTGATGAACTGGACATGCAGGATGCACAGAGAAATGACTGATGAACTTGCCCAAAGGTGAGACAATCCTTCAGGGTTCCTGCTTTATGAAAGAGTCTTTTAGACATTCTGCAGAACACAGAAGAAAGTGACTGACAACTGCAATTGTCTTTGAAATTTCCTGCTTCATGGAAAATTCTGCTGAATACTATGGGCCTATAGTCTAAAGATTGTTGCCCCAATGATATAGAAGAACTTTGAGTGATGGTCCAGACAGTAAGATGTCTCTGTCAATTCTAGAGTTTTGGAAGTTGCTTAAAATGCACTTCCTGTTTACTTAGGTAATATTATATTCTTCTGCAGTCTTTGATGGAGTTAAAAAATTGATAGTTATAGTTTTCCTTAGTTATGATAAAAGATAAAGTAAATATAAATATTGTAACTGTCATTCTTGCTTAATACTGATTTTGTTATATGTAATTTTTTTATGTTAAGTTTAAAACCATCATTTTCATTTAAACAAAAAAGGAGAGGTGATGTGGGATTCCTCTGTATGCTATGAATATCATCAGTTAATAAAGGAACCGCTTTGAGCCAATAGCAGAGCTATAGGGGAACAGAGCTAGGTGGAGGAAACTAACCTGAAAGCTGGGAGAGAGAAGGCAGAGTCAGGAAGAAGCCATGTAGCCCCTGTTGGAGAAAGAAACCAGATGGAACTTTGCCTGGTAAACCACAGCCACATGGCAATACACAGATTAATGGAGATTGGTTAAATTAATATGTAAGAGTTAGCCAATAAGAAGCTAGATCTAATGGGCCAAACAGTGATTTAACTAATACAGTTCTGTGTGATTATTTTGGGGCTACATGGCCAGGAACCAACAAGTTGACCCTCTTCCTACAAAGATGTGATGAAATAATTAGTCTATGCATACATGTGAAGCATATTATGCCCCATTAATATATAAAATCATTGTGTGACAGTAGAAAAAGAAACCTTAAGAATTATGTTATAAAATTACTTTACTTTTGTTTGTTAAAATATAACTTTCCAAGAATATCTGGCTCCTAGAAAAAACATTGCTGAAGGAAGTGGCTTGATTAAAGTCAATATGGCATCAGGAATAAACCCATAGATTTGTAAGTTTGAAAGCATTACTTGGGCTCAATTTGTGTAGCTTTTTTGACTAACTCTGAAAAAGGTGCATAGCTTACAAAACGTTATCTTACTCATATGTCAATGGCGAATAATAGTATTTACCTTACATGAATGCTGGGTGAAACTTTTCTGAGCAAGTGAATGTAAGGGTTTAACAAAATACCTAGTCCTTATTGTAAATTGGATTTTTGGGTTGCATGCCATTTTTTTGCCATTGTTTTTGGTAGTTTTGGGTAAATGATTCCTTTTCTTCTCAAAATGAATTGAATTACCTCACAGTTTGCTTCTTCATTTAACTTTAAAAAAAAACTTTATTTTTTTATTTTCATTCTACATTCAATCTACAATTCTTCCTCCACCTCTCCTCCTACCACCTCCTCCTGCTCCCCCCCCCATACCACCCCTCATCCACTCCCCCAATAGCATAAGGGCTTCTATGGCAAGTCAACAAAGTCTGGCACATAAAGTTGTGGCAGGACCAAGCCCCTCCCCCCTGATTTAAGGCTGAACATGACATCCACTTATAGGGACTGGACTCCAGTAAATTAAGTTTGCTTCTCTTTATTCCCAGTATCTTTAAGGTTCAACGTTCTTCTTGTCCTAACCTGTTTCTTTCAAAAGTGACTAATCCAGGTGAAGTGAAAAGGAAGAAGAAACAAAATTATCAAGCTATAACTACTAGATGTAAGAAGTTGGGCATGGTGGGTCATACTTGTAATTCCCACATTTGAGAGGATGAGGCAAGAGGACCATGAATTCAAGATCAAGTTGGTAAGTTTCAGGCTAGCCTTTGCTTCTGAGTGAGGCCTGTTTTCAGGAAAAGCTCTAGGGTAGTAATTTTCTATCAAAATCAACAGTGAAAATGTAAAGGGATGTAACTTTAAAAGCATTCTAGTTATTCGCCTTTCCTTGGCTGTAAGGTTTTAACTATGAACTGTAAGATTTATTGCAGAAGAGTAAAATTCTGTGTTATTGAAATTACAAAGCATAAAAAATGATATCTTTTCCTCTTCACATCTTACTGATGGGTTCTCTTTAAGGCCATATTAAAAATATTCTCATTCAGTTGTTTATTTTATAATGTGTGTTGAATAACTTCCTGAGAAGTCAACACTTAAATCTGTGATCGATCACAGGGCTTCCTGACTCTTTGTCTGGTCTAATCTTGTCAATGGATATGATTTGCATCTTTTCACCAAAGTAGTAGAATCAAGACCTCTTCTTTAGTTCATGGTTTGTTGTCAACACTTTTTAAAAAGGATAAAGAAACTCAAGATTATGGTATATCTGGGAGTAACTGTTTTCCTGTAGGACTGGAGGTAACAACATTGGCTCAAACTATTTTCAGTTAATACTAAATATTGCAGTTAGGCCATAGAATAGCTTGTGCTTTAAGCCTGGTTAGAAAACTTCTAATTCTTCTACTGTCAAACCAATAAGATAGGAAAATCTCTAGGTAAATATTTGTTATTGCTAAAGCTATTTGGAAGTTAGAGAAATCTTTTTATTAAAAGTATCTTCAAAGAAGCTGATTTGTTTAAAATGCTGTCTCACTTCCGTTCTGTCTCAATGGAAAACTTGAAATTAGAAATTGTGGAATGATGATTCTTACAACCTTATAACAAAAAAAAATTGATCATTGATTGAATAAAGTGACCCTTTACAGCACACTTAGAAGTTGGTTTGTGCTAAACAATCTTGTTCTGCTATCAGCAGGAAATTTTTTTTCTGTTTGAAGTTGCTAGGATACTATCTTAAATAACTCATTTGATTAACTGCAAATAGAAATTGCTTTTTAGGAGCAGTTCATATATTTATAACAGACGAGGTCAGGCATAAATCTATAGTAGCTAAACATTAAGCACATGATCTCTATGACCCTCTTGAATATCAGAAGAAAAATCATTTTTCTTCATATAATGCAGGACAGAGAATGACTCATAGCTGTGTTTTACCATAAAAATGAAAATATTATTAGCAAAGGGATTATTACTCTTGCTTTTTGCTTGAGTTTAGTACAAATTCTGAATGTCACATGAAATTCCACATGTAAAACACTTCAAACAGCAACAACAAAAAGTATGAAAATCCAGTAAATTTTGAAGAAAGCAATGCCTTTGTTGGCAAGTGGCATTCCATTTATTTCCTCTGCCTGCTTCCTACTCATTATACTTAACATTTCATTCCATACTCTATTCCATACTATAAAAGTCTGCATCAAAAAGAGAGGACATTAACATTTAAAATTATTAGTGAGGTGGAGCCATATGTATAGCAAAATTTTTCCTTGGTAACATAGTTTGCCTGTAGGTAATGATATCCTGTCTGAATATGAATATTAAAAGATAACTCTTTATAATTTTTTTCTGTTAAGTTTATATCATGGGAAAGTAAATAGTATAGAAGATCAAAGATAAAACTTATTCAAAATGGCCTTAAATTTACTTTTTAGCTATACTGTTTTGTTTTAGTGGAGTTTCAAAAAAAAACCTTTCATTATTCCCAAGTTAATATAATCTTAGAGAAAGGCAATATGTACAAAGTGTTTCCCTATAGGTGTAGTATTAACGTGGCTGAAGTTTGTGGCTGGTAGGGTAAAAAGTAAGGCTCTGAGGGTTGGTACTACAGCAAGTCTGCATTGGTAGACATTAACATAGAGGAGAAAGTGAAGATACAAAGATCTGAGACTGTGATTGTTAATTTTGTTTGCAATTTGGCACACCTGGAAAGCAGAATGTCACGTGAGGGATTGCCTCCATCAGATTTGCCTGTGGGCAAACCTGTGTGGCATTTTATTTATTGTTAATTAATGTGGGAAGGTTCAGACCATGGGACAGTGCCAAACCTCACCAGTATGTCGTAAGTAGGACAAGAAAATTGGCTAAACATGAACCTGGAACAAACCAGTATGCAGTGTTCTTCCATCCTTTCTTTCTTTCCTTTCTTTCTTTCTTTCTTTCTTTCTTTCTTTCTTTCTTTCTTTCTTTCTTTCTTTCTTTCTTTCCTGTCCTTCTTTCTTTTTTTTTGGTTTTTCGAGACAGGGTTTCTCTGTGGTATTTTGGAGCCTGTCCTGGAACTAGCTCTTGTAGACCAGGCTGGTCTCGAACTCACAGAGATCCACCTGCCTCCTCCCAAGTGCTGGGATTAAAGGCGTGCGCCACCACCGCCTGGCAAAGTATTTCTCTGATTTCCTCTCTTGTGCTCCTGTCCTGACTTCTCTAAGTGATGGACAATAACCTGTAAGTGTAAACAAACCCTTCTATCAAGTTTCTTACGGTCATAGTGTTTCTCACAAGAGAAAGCAACTAGAAAAAGGGATTTACTTACTTGTGGCTTTTTCTCAGCTGAAAATGAAGAAAAAGTCGGAAATGAATTCACTTTTCAATTTATATTTCATTGACTTGAGAGAGAAATGGGAAGAAGTAGGAAGGGAAGAAGTAGGAGAGGGTTATGTGAAATAAAGTTATTGGCAAGAAAAATTTGGCTAGGAGCTCTTTGAACTTGTTTATGGTCTGTCAGAGTCAGACAGGAGTCCTCTTCTAACTACAGGGTACATTTTCTTGTCATGTTAAAATACAGTTGTGCCACACATGAAGAATGTACCTGTGAGAGCAAGTTAGTATCAAAGAATTTAATAACCAAAGACAATTTTTATATGACTAAAAGTCTAAGGCAAATTTGATGTATAAGCAAATATTAAAGCTATATTGAGAATCTGAATCCCTAAATATATGTCTTTTAGGATTTATCTTGAAGAGTTATTAATTTGCACAGATGAAATCAACATCTTTGCGATTGAAGCAGTGCAGATGGACCTTATAAGCAGAGTGCTGCTAACTAGTTGGGTCATGTTGGTTCTCTAACCTTTGGAATGAGAAAACTCTAGCTACTTAGAGATTTTCTGAAGACACAAATGAGAACACATGAATACACATGCAGAAGGACATCTGGCAAGGGACAGAGCTTTTAAAATTACTTAAATTTTACACACCATGTGTCTCCATAGTGGCCTTCCCAGGATACTCCAACTTACAACCCCTCACAGAATCCAGTAAGTTTTAAAAGGCATGAATGAAGAGTGAATGAATATAAAGAGGATGACAGTACAGGTGTGTGTGTGTGATGTAAAAGAAAGGTCAAATATACTGCTATCTAATTTGATGAAGATGATCAGAATTTGGAAACTGAATTCAGCAGAGATAGAAAGACTGATGGGAACTCAAGTTGAAATGAAAATGGACTGGAAAAGCTTAGTGATGAAAGTACGAAATTTTGAGAAGAAACAGTGAGCAATAGATTCAGAAGAACTGGACATGTGTTTTCCTCTAGTTTGTTGCACTCAACTTTAGGGCAGGTGTTCCCAAGTCCTTCATATGGCAAATTGTCTCAAAACCCCATCTTGTCAGATAGCTCTTCTTTCACCACCCTCTAAATAAATATTTGCCTCCTTAACCTCTCTATCATGGTATCTTATTTCCTTCTTTCATAGTACTCACAACAATGGGACATGACCTTGTTGACACATTCACTACCTATGTTCTGTTTTGGTTTGAAGTTTTTGTTTTTATTTTTTTCTAATAGAATTGAAGTGTGAAGGGGAAAATAGTTTCCTATACAGTTAATGATGTTAGGGGCCTGAGTCCTTAGATGCCAACTGTAACCTAATGTAATGAAATAAATATTGAACTTTTTACCCATCTCACACGTCTCAGGACAAAAAAGGAGTGCTGGAGAGTGGTTCTAAAGTACAGCTCTGGGATGAAATGGAAACACTTCTAGTCTTTACTTTTTGATGGGCATCCCAAGCACTTTTAACATTGTATTTAAACAACTTGGTTGAGATACAGTTCACATACTATTGAATTCATTCTTTCAAAGTGTTTCAGCAGTATTTAGTATGTACACAAATACGTATAATCATCACAACCGTCAATTGTGAAACACTCCATCACCTCAAAATGAAGCCTTACATCCTTTAGCTCTTATCCCTCCCTTACACTTTTCATTCTCACCTCCAGATATACCAAGAACTTAATGATTTTCTATGAATACTTTTTTCCACTCTTGGATTTTACATGCAAGGAATCATGGGAGTCATCATGGAAAATATTTCAAGATTCATTCATGTAGTACCTATCAATACCAGTTTTTCATGCGGATTTATAATATTCTACAGTGTGGATGTAACCTTGAGTGTTTATCTTTTGAGGATGGACTGGCAGGTTGTTCCCAATTTTCGAGTATTATGAATATTAGTGATTTAAATATCCAAGGACAATTTTGTGTGGTGTTTTTACTTTAGTTAGGTAAACCCTGGAGTTAATTGCTGAGTCATTTGGCAACTCAGTACTCACTGGAGGATCAGAGAAATTGCATTCTAGACACCCATTCCTTTCCACTTCATGAGTCTAGCCATAAATATGAGTGAGTTCAGCCCATGTTCCTCTTTTTGTCCTTTTTATTGGGTTGTATTGTAGGACATTTATACACTGAGTGAAGGTGTATTGCTGTGATTGGTCTAATAAAGAGCTGAATGGCCAGTAGCTAGGCAGAAAGTATAGTTGGGACTTCTGGGCACAGAGAAATCTTTGGAAAGCAGAAAGGTGCTGGGTGGTAGCGGTGCATGCCTTTAATCCCAGCACTTGGGAGACAGAGGCAGGAGGATCTCTGTGTGTTTGAGGGTATCCTGGTCTACAAGAGCTAGTTCCAGGACAAGCACCAAAGCTACAGAGAAACCTTGTCTAAGAAAGTAGAAGAAGAAGTAGTAGGAGGAGGAGGAGTAGAAGGAGGAGGAGGAGGAGGAGGAGGAGGAGGAGGAGGAGGGGATGGACGAAGAAGAGGAGGAGGAGGAGGAGGAGGAGGAGGAGGAGGAAGAGGAAGAGGAAGAGGAAGAGGAAGAGGAAGAGGAAGAGGAAGAGGAAGAGGAAGAAGAAGAAGAAGAAGAAGAAGAAGAAGAAGAAGAAGAAGAAGAAGAAGAAGAAGAAGAAGAAGAAGAAGAAGAAGAAAAGTGGAGTTTCCAGCCAGTCTCAGAGGAAGCAGTATAGTGAAGAGGTAATGCCATGTAGCAAAACAAAGATTATATAAATGGTTCGATTTAAGTTATAAGAGCAAGCAGGACAAACCTAAGTTAAGGCCAAGCTTTTCTAATTAATAATAAGTCAGTTTGCCATTATTTGGGAGCTGGCATCCCAAAAGAATGCTTGCTATGGAATTGTTTGATTTCTTTGACATTTAATACATAAGTATATGATTAGAGTTTGATTTCTATTTGCCAATTTATTTTCTTTTCTTCTGTATAACTCTTGGCATATTTTGTACTTCAGATCTTCCTTTATTTTACTGAGTCTTTTATCACCAGAAACATAAACAGAAAATGTTTAACCTGTTCACTCTTTGACACTATCAAACTGATTATGAAATTAGTGAACACATTACTCTCATGATCCTGATGCTAATTATACTTTCCACAGTCTGTTTCAAAGCTGATTTTCTTTGTAGAAACCATCATCTTAATAATGGTGTTAATGTTAACAAGGAAGCTATAGCAAGACAAAAGACTGCGTATGTTAACAATAGATATTTATTTTCTCACTGTTCTTATTGGTCCTGAGCCAGTGTGTCAGCAGTTATGTTTTTGTAGCTTGGCTTTTTTGCTTCTATGTAGCTCCTTTTTCTTCGTGGGCTCACGTGATCCTTCCTGGGTTTTTCCTAAATTCCTTTTCTTAGAAGAATAGAACCTGCCTTATTTTTTAAAGTATTTTTTATTTCAAATTAGAAACAGGTAGTGAAGTATTGAAATTTATAGATTCACAATATCATAGATTGATCATATTTTCTCTTTAATTGTTTAAATAATTTGTCAAAAACCTCAAGATCATGCATCTGTCTTTACCTTCTCCCTAAAAAGTATGGCATGCCTTTATATTATAGGAGTAAATTATTTATTTCCTTCAAAATTATTCTGTGTGTGAGTTTTTCAAATATATGAACATATTGCTTATACTATAACACTAAAAACAACCTAATTTTTTAGACTCAGTTTGGAGAAGAATTATGGTACTCACAAAATCTCTCTCTCTCTCTCTCTCTCTCTCTCTCTCTCTCTCTCTCTCTCTCACACACACACACACACACACACACACACACACACACACACACACCTATCCACAGTATGAGATATGAGGGATAAAGAAGCATTTTTAGACTCAAGACCCAAATGTACGTTTTTTTCCCCTCTGATCTCTCTGTGTGGGTATGTGTATGTATAGGCACCTGCAGATGCACTGCTATTGTTAACAAATGAGAAAGTATGGAAAAGAAAAGGCTCAATATAAGCCCATGTTTACAGATTTCTGAATAAAAAAGAACCATTGTCTTTGAAACTGTTACATGTTAAGCCTGCCCATTATTTACCTAACACCTGTTAGTACATATAACTGATTTCAATATTTTATTTGTTGTTACTCTTCTTTTATTCTTTCAATTATTTTTTATTTTTGAGATTATAATTACATTATTTACCTCTTTATTTTCCTCCCTCCAAAGCCTCCCCTATGCCTTTCCTAACTCTTTCAAACTTATGACCTTTTTTTCATTGTTACTACACGTGTGTGTGTGTGTCCAAGTACATAAATACAACCTTTGCAGTCTGCATATTATTATGTGTATGTACGATTTCAGGGCTGATGACTTAATTGTGGAAAACCCATTTTCAGCTAACTTTAGTTACTTGGAGTTCTTTGAGTAAGAGTGAGGCCTCTTGATCTCTCTACTTTTTACATTTTATGTCCATTGGTGTCATCCTAGTTCAAGTCATGTTTTGAAAGTCATGTTGGTAAGACTTTATGAGTATAACTTCTGATATCTTCTGGAGACACAGTACCAGAGCAAACTCCTGATGCTCTTTCTCCTGCTGTCTTAAGCAAGAATTCCTGAGCCTTGGGTGCAGGTGTATTGCAGATGTATCAGTTATTATGGCCCACAAATCTGCAATTTAATATCAGATGATAATGGATAATGATGGCTTCTATTTATTTATTTATTTATTTATTTATTTATTTATTTATTTATTTATTTATTTATTATGTATACAGTGTTCTGGCGTGTATGGCAGAAGAGGGTACCAAACCTCATTATAGATGATTTTGCGCCACCATGTGATGGCTGGGAATTGAACTCACGACTTCTAAAAGAGCAGCTAGTGCTCTTAACCTCCGAACCATCTTTCCAGCTCTTGATGATGGCTTCTTAAGATGAGTAAAGAGTATTTTCTTCTTTTTAATTTTTTGGAAGAATTTTAGAATTTAGCATTGATTTTCACTTAAGTATTTTGGGGGAACTTTTCCAAAACTATTTGTCTTTTTGTTGTTGTTGTTGTTGTTGTTTAGGTATTTTGAATACAAATTTAGCAACCTCTTTCAATCTTTTTTTTTTAGTGTGTAACTACGCTCTCTACTAATGTTTAAAATCCTCATCCCATTCAAGGCATTTTCTAGTTTCCTTATTTTCTAATTTCCTATTTCCAAGGCAAACTCATTATGTTCCGTTGACTTCTTATATTATTTAATTTACATATGTATATATTTAATTTACATATATTTGAATTTTTAAACTTTTTATTATATTTGATTTCAAAATAATTTGATTTCAAACTTAAAATTTACATGTAATTTAAAAATTCTTCAATTTTCTAAGACTTGTATTTTACTATAACATGTGGTCTTCATACATAAGTAGGTGTGCTAAATATAATGAATTTTTATGCCCCCTTGGCTTTGCAATAACCGAGATACTAAAATTTCTCCAATTATTTTTAGTCTTGATAGAGGTACTCTATCAATATTTCTGCCATGAAAGGAGAGTCTATGGCTTCTTGGTTGATTGTATGATTGATAAAGCATATCAATGGTCTTTTGATATCAGTAGTTGTTGGCTCTATAGATTATACAAGGCCATCTTGGGAGAGGCAGTATTTCCATTATCTCAGGCCTTCTTCTTTTCCTAGTTGATGTGTTGCTTATACTTCATGATTGGCCGGGTGGCTGACAACTTTCTACTATATATGTTCTGCTACATGATTAAATCATAGGATATAAATAATGATGCTCTCTAAAAAGTGCTAGTATATAATCCTGTTTCTCTCCATATTTGGCTCATGTATTTAATTCTAAAACAGTCACTAGGTACAGGAAAATGGGATGTTCTAGTTGTCTCTGCCTGACTCACATGATTTCTCAGAGAAGCAACTCCCTTCAAAGCTCATAGAGAGATAAGGAAGAAAATAGAGTTTGCTAATTTTCTCAACAGAATCTTGTAACTATAGAATGGATATCCATGCATAATTTTTAAAAATGAAAATAATACCCTATTGGAAAAAGAGAGACACTTATTTTTGCTAATACAGATGTAAACTAGAGAAGCTGTAGTAAAGAGGCTGCTAGTTAGTTCCTGGCTGCTCAGACCTGAAATAACCACATAGTAACTGTATTAATTAAATCACTGCTTGGCCTATAAGTTCTAGCTTCTTATAGGCTAACTCTTACATATTAATTTAACCCATCTCCATGAATCTGTATATCTCCACGTGACAATAGCTTACTGGTAAAGTTTTGGCATGTCTGTCTGTGGTAGTGGCTCCATGACTTCCCTCTCATTCTGCCCTTTTTTCTCCCAGCATTCAGTTTAGTTTTCCCACCTGACTCTGTTCTACTCTATCAGGCCAAGCCAGTTTTTTTTTTTTTATTAATTAACCAATCATATTCACAGCATACGGGAGGGGGGATCCCACATCAAGTAGCCAATATGGAATTTAATATGGAGACTTTTTACATATCTAAAATTAGAGCTACCATATGTATACCACTTCTAGTCAAATACCCAAAGTATTTCAGGCCTTATTTTGGAAAAATTTGTTCCATTTATGTTTGTCTCATCTCTGTTCACAATGGCAAGGATATGGAATTTACAAAGAAAGATCAACTTTCACAATCAATGCCTTAAGGACAAACAGGGGTTGGAATCTTTAGTAATTTGAATATTAGTAAAGAAATTAGTGTGAATTTGCATCTTGTAGACCTGATTAAGGACAGATTATTTCCTGCATTTCAGTAGATGAGAGATTTCTTGGTGTTCTCTATTTTCAAGTGTCTCTTAAACATATGTAGTTCATTACTTTTTTCTCTATGTCAATTACTGTCATCCCTAATAATCTACTGTCTTCTAAGCTTATAAGAAACTATCTTCTGTTTTAATATGTCTTCTTCAAAAATTTAGTACATGAGATATTCAGAACTGATATTTTCTTTTTTTTAAAATATTT
Source organism: Alexandromys fortis (assembly GCF_014885135.2). Classification (NCBI taxonomy): domain Eukaryota; kingdom Metazoa; phylum Chordata; class Mammalia; order Rodentia; family Cricetidae; genus Alexandromys; species Alexandromys fortis. Next base: position 13,878,800 of record NW_026067933.1, read on the forward strand.
ATTTATTCATTTATTATGTATACAATATTCTGTTTTGCGTGTATGCCTGCAGGCCAGAAGAGGGCACCAGACCTCAGTACAGATGGTTGTGAGCCACCATGTGGTTGCTGGGAATTGAACTCAGGACCTTTGGAAGAGCAGGCAATGCTCTTAACCTCTGAGCCATCTCTCTAGCCCTGATATTTTCTTTTTTATAAGCTGTGATAGCAGATCAAATTTGCTATTGAAACCTTTAGCTTACATTTCAATTCACATCTGCGTTTAAACTTTACCAGCTTATATATATTGTTCAAGCTTGAAACTGTTAATTTAAATTTGTTTTTTTTTTTTTTTAAGCATCCATATTGACTTTTTCTTCCTTTAACTGAATGCTCCACTGCCTGGTATATTCAATTTCCTTGACTTTTTCTTTTCTCACTCATTTACATTTTCCTATAACAAGTGTCTTGACTTTCCCTGTTGCTCTTTCATTGTCAGAGTTGAAAGCAGAATAGGGGATATTATTGAGTTTAGGTACTTACATTAACCAGCCATCTCCTTGATGAAGGGTTCATTTTGTTGTATTAGTTAATTATAAATACTAGTTATTCTTTTAAACCTGTGCTAGGTTTCTTAATTATGGAGTTCTTTAAACTTATGGCAACAATTTCAAATTAATGCATTTTGCATTGCAAATTTCCATGTTTCTTGCCTATGAATATAATAATTTCCACAAAAGAAATTTTATAAGATACATTTATTTCAGAGAACAGTTTATAATCTTGACATTGTCATTAAAAAATAAAACAAAAGCAAAACACCAAAAAACAACAATAACAAAAAACTTTTGACCTAATGTTGGTCATTTTGTTTAAATGTGCTCTCTGATATTTTAATGCATGATTTCTTTCTACCAAATATAAAATTTTCATTGAAATTTCATATAAATGTATTTATCAGGTTAATAAGACTTTACTCAAGACTATTGAAAAATGGAAGAGTGGACAAACTGAGTAAAGGTTAGAGCTATGTAAAAAGACAGTTAAGGGTGCTGGAGAGATGACTCAGCAGTTAAGAGCACTGGTTGCTCTTCCAGAGAAGACAGTTGTTTAATTTGGAACAAAACACCACTGAAGTTAGGAGCTCTAACCTCGTATGTCGTATTTTTGAAGACAAGGGTCAAAGACAAGACTGTCAGGCCCTTTAGAAAGACACGCTTTAGTGTAAAAATTTCAAGAACACTTTTAAAAGATTTATATCTCAAAGGGGCAGAGAGAGAGAGAGAGAGAGAGAGAGAGAGAGAGAGAGAGAGAGAGAGAGAGTTTAAAATTCTAAGCTTTCTACAGCAAACATTCTAAGAAAATGAGGTCATATTTCAGAGACAGCAGTTGTTGTAAATCTGAAGGTAACATTAAAACCATTTTGGTGGCATTATTGACCCAATGTGTAAATGTATACCACATATTTAATTTTTCTTATATGTTTAAGACATCTTTTGCATTTGCACAATGATTTAGCTATTCTCCTAAATCCCAAGCATGTGCAAACTTAATTATTAGTTACTATGGATAAAATATTTCATTTAAACAGTATTTACTATTAAAAGCATAAGATATATTCAACATGGTAGAAAGCCATGGTAACATTCTGAGAAATGAAAGAAAGTGGTGCATGTTGAAAGTGGGCACTCCATTCCTATGAGCATCTTTTAGTGTGATTCTCTACTCTTGAGTTTACACAGTACTTTAGTACTTAATGTGCCTTGTTCTCTTTTCAACACAACTTCAATATAAATTCCTTCCTAAGTGTGTTCTCTTGGGCACCTCTCCTAGCAATATGACTTCATTTAAGAATTAGGGTTTTCTGTTTAAATATAGTATTTACTGGTACTACCTTAGAGTCCATGGCTGCCTGGATGCTTAAATTAAGTAAATTATCAATTTAAGAATTTCTTTAAAACACCAGAACAGTCAGAAACCATTGCAGTAGTCTGTCAAAGAAGACATATCAATTACATGGCTTATAGTTTAATATTTATTAAAATAAATATATGGTGAGTATATTCCTCAAGTGAATTAGGATGGAAGTTACAAGTATTTGGGGATGTGCTTGTCTTGTTGATATGTTAGTTTTAGTAGTGAGCAATAAGTAATGTTCATTTTAAATTCTCAGAAAGATACTGAGCAGTGTAATAGAAGGCAGTGGAGACAATGGGAAACAATGGGCCAATGTAAAACTGACTAGATCCTGTATATAGATACTCATTTCTAAGGATTTGTAATGCATTTCAATCCTACTGCACAGGTTTGTTAAAATTTTAAATTGTACGTATTACTGTTTCTTAGCAGATTGTAAACAACTAGAAGTTGCTTGTAAACAAAGTTGTTTGAAGTTGATTGTAAACAACTTACCTATTCAATCAGAGATAAATATACATTTCTTTGGGTATTAGTAATTAGACTTATATGGCTTAATTAATAATTTCAAATGAATAGTAAATACTTAGACTTCATCACACACATACAATTCCATATATCCCATATATATATCCCATAATTTATACATTAGACAATTAATAACTATATTTTTCTTAATTACCTCTTACAGTGACCAAAACATAATAATAACTAGACACAAATTTTGATGAACAAATAAATAAAATGAATATATGCACAGACATCTGCATACACATATACTAATTATTAAGGTACCTAACAGGTAATATTGAGATGCCTTAAATTCATATGTTTAACATGCAGAAAAGTAGTGAAATTCCATTTTAATGATAAATCACAAGTTAAACTGCTTCGTCAAATGCCTCCAGGCTAGGATTGAGAATATCCTTCAGCAGAATTTTTAATATAGCTTACATGAGGCTGATTAAATGGAGAATTTGTAATATCTGGACTTATGGAGTGCATATATATGAACTCAGTGAACAGAATGGGAAGTACATCACCCTTTCTTTTTTTTTTTTCTCTCTCTCTCTCTAGTGTAGAATCCTAAGGATGACATTCTCCCAGTTAAAATAGTTTCCTCATTCAGAAAGTTACTGACATTCGTTTTTTGTCATTTACTCAGCTTGGTCTTTAAAACCTGTCCAGTGTGTGTGTGTGTGTGTGTGTGTGTGTGTGTGTGTGTGTGTGCACATATGTTTATAAACATATGTTTATGTATGTATGTGTGTGTGTGTGTATGTGGGAGAGAAAGAGAGAGAGTATTATATGAATTTCCATGTATGAATAAGAGAAATAGGAAGTGGGTCAGAGACTGAAAGCTAGCTACACAGAAGTTATGGCCTTTGCTGTTGTAAGGGGATTTTTATATTTTGTTGTCTGTTTCAGGGAAGTCTCGGTTGGGTGACAATTTTAAATCAGCTGTTCCTTTTCCATGTCCCATGCACAAGAGGTGATAGTCCCAGAATAAGTTTCTTATGTTTCTTTAAACTATCTTTGTTATCATTTTATATTCTCAAAGAAAGTGTTGTTAGGTATTTATCTAGAAATCCTAGTGTAGTGGAAACTTCCTAAAATATATGAATGCAATCCTAATGAAGTTTCTAAATAATGGGGGAAATGGGGTTCCAACTAGCCATCTCTTGTCATCAAATGAAACTTCCAGTACCAGTATTGGGTAACATCCAATTGAGTTGTTGGCCAAAGTGGTCCCATAGAAATCCATCAACCACTCAGGCTGTTGACAAGACAATAGGTTGTTCTCTACAAACTGACAGCAAAACCCATTTGCTGAAGATAAATACCCATGGAATTCTTTGAACATATAGAGATTAAAGTGGTTCCTATATAGAACTTTTACAACTACCTTCTAGTGTCTTTTGTGTGGAAAGTTACTCTGTAGGCTGCTAAAACAGAAATGTAAACACAAATTCAGCCACAGACCCTTTGGTCTCTGTTCTTACATGCTAGGGCAATGGTGGCACAAAGTTTGTGGGAATCACGAACAATATCTGATATGACTTAAGGCCAACTCCATGATATAGAACCCATACCTGATACTGCTTGGGTAACAAAGAACTAGAGAATGGATATCCCAGAGACCTAGGGTAAAACCAAACACTACTGGTCATTAAAGAAAATAATAGTGATAAAATGACTCCTGATCATATGCTATACTTTTAGATCAGTGCCTTATGTAACTATCATCAGAGAAGCTTCCTCATGAAGCAGATTAGAACACAGAGACCCATCACCAGACAACAACACCCTGCCCCGGCACGGTGGGGGAAACCTTGGAAGAAGCTCTAAATGGAGTATTTCCATGAAATTCCTCCACTCAGGGTTCAGGAAACCCCTAGTGGAATAGGAGACAGAATGAATGTAACAGTCAGAAGGGATAATTAAAGACAGCAGAACAAGTCTTTCTAAATCAAATTAGCAAAGCTCATATGAACCCACAGAGACTGAAGAAGGAAAAACAGGGCCTACATGGGTCATCACTAGGTCCTCTGTGTATAAATTACAACTTTCAGTACAGTATTTTTATGGGACTCTAGTGTGGGAATGGGTAGATCTCTGAATCTTGTGCCTTTTCTTGGGTTGTCTCTCCTCTGTTGGTTGCATAGCCAACTTCGATGTTATGGTTTTTGTTTTATCTTATTATATTTCATTTTATGTTTGGTTGTTATCTCTTAGAATCATGTTATTATGAGAGACAGAAAGGAGTGGGAAGGAATGTGGGTAGAAACTGGGAAAGGGGAGGGGAATCTATAATCAGGATATCTTATATGAGAGAAGAATCTATTTTCAATAAAACAGAAAAAGATAAATGTAACAAATAAACAAATTTATACCAATCTTTATGGACTCAGCTAAAATAGTCAGGTTTCATTAAGTATCTTTAGTATGTATACATACATACACACACACACACACACACACAAAGTTTAGCAGCTCAGAGCTTACCCAATTACTTTAGTGTACATTCTTTTCCTGTGTTGTTTGATGACACACCCGGATTCATGCATATCTATTTTGTTCACTATTGAACATCAATTCTGAGTGCTAAGTACATAATGTTTGATCAAAAAATACTGAGTTTTAGAAATACCTTGATTAAATATTTTTATTTTTGTTCATGCAATTTAGACCCTGAAGATACATTATCTTTGTTAATGTCAAGGTCCAAAAAATGTACAAGTATCAGATAAAACCCAGTAAAATATATGTCTAAAATAAATAATAATGTTCACACTTCTGTAATATTGCAAGTGATTTCACATGATATTAAACATATGTTAAGTAATTATTCATTTTTATCTGTAATTCAAATTTAATTAGAAATCCTGTAACTTTATGTAATAAGTATGTGAATACTTGTGTCTCACTTATATTAAAGAACCCTCTCCCCCTACATACATAGTTTAACGTCATCCAAACTTGATGTATCTTGTCTGAGATGGTATAGAAGGAGAACCCACAGAATAAGTCCAGTTTAGGAACATTTGATAATTTCTATATAAATTTATATATTAATCACAGATACTGAAAAAGAGACATTCTGGTGTTACGAGGAGTTATTGGAACATAGCCAAAGTGACAAAGAAATGTGGAATTTTCTGTAGAGTAATGTGTTTGGGCCTTAGTAAATAAGATTCTTATATAATGGATAATTGTACCATATTTTCCCTGTGAAAACAAGACAGGTATTCTAAGTCTGGTTATTCTAGGTATACTAGGTACTCCCTAGCACACAGCCTAGCAACAACAACACAACATAAATGAAAACCTTCTGGTAAAAAATATTTTATAAACAAATCTATATGCATTCCATTTTCTGTTGATACCTAACAAATGAAGGAGTTGATAATAGTGGCCAAGATTAAATTTTTTTAAGATTTATTTATTTTACTAATTATGTGTATAAGTGTTTTGTCTGCATGTTTGTGTGTACATCACCTGCATGTGTAGTATCCACAAAGATGAGTCAAGGGCATAGAATTCCTGTGACTGTAGTTACAGACACCGGTGAGTGACCATGAGGTACTCACTGGGAACTTAACCTGCGTCCTCTGCAAGATCAACAAGTGGCTACAACCACTGAGTAAAACTCTACAACACAGTAGTAATGATCTTTTTAGGGGTGATGTGGAGACAGACCTACAGCTTACACTTCATCATTGCTGTTCATCACTGAAAGAGTCAGGGAAGGAACTCAAACAGGGCAGACACCTGGAGGCAGGAGCTGATGAAGGGGCAATAAAGGGGTGTTGATTACTGGCTTGCTCATCATGGCTTGTTCAGCCTGCTTTCTTATAGAACCCAGAACTACCAACCCAAGGATGGCACCACCGGCAAGGGGCTGGGCCCTTTGCAATTAATCACTAGTCAAGAAAATATCCTACAGCCTGATCATACAGAAGCCTTTTCCCAATTGAGGTTCCCTCCTTTCAGATAATGCTAGCTTGTGTTGAGTTGACATAAAACTAGCCAGCACACCAGGCCTCCTCACCCTACCCTGATGCCCTGGGTGGACTTAGTTTCTCTGAGTGAGTGAGAGAACTCTATTGCCTTCTGCCCAACAGAAGACACGTGGGTAGAAGGCAAATGTCTCCATGTCATTGCTCCTCTAATGTATCTACTCACTCATCTTTTTCATACATTGATAAGATACTCGTTATATGCCAGAAATAATTCTGGGCTTTTAGAATAAGGAAGAATTTGAATATGATACCTTGTATACATATTTTGTTAAGCACAGAGTGCCAAGCAGATAAGATCATTAGAGCTTGTGATAGATACCTTAGCAGATTTAAGCAGTGTTATGTAGCAGGAACTTGCTGATTACGTTGTAGTGATGGCATTCCTGGGAAGCTGCTCAGAGGTGTTGCTGTTCATACATGACCTTCCCAAGGGAGAAGGACATAATTCTGCAGACAGTCAAGGAAGAACTCTCAGAGGGACAAGTTTTAAAGCTCTTTACCAGGGAAGACATCATTGTTTTCAAGAAGAGAAGGGTTAAAGAGTGGAAGATAAGATCCCAGAGACAGACACATGGCAAGATCATGAGAGGGACTTAGAGATCATAGTAAGGAGTTTGATTTTTTTTCTGGCTGTTTATCAAGCTTTCAGGGATTTAAGGAGGGAAACAATATGTTTTGTAAAGATCTGGTCAGTTGATAAATGATTTGGGTGTGAAAAAATTAAAGCAGGAATAAGAAGAACACAGAATTTAGGCAGTCACTATAGAAGTGATTCTTTCAAGGTTGAAGTCTTCAGTGGCAATGATCAACAAAGTAGGTAGGGTTGGAGTTATTTTGAAGAGAGAATAGACCATGTGCTTAGAAATGTTATGTAGTTATTTTGGGTAAAATGAGAAATGAGATTTAAATAGTTCAGTTTTTGCCTTTAAAAAGTATTTAAATAGTGGAATGGTGAAGAAAGTAGAGAAGCCAAATGTGTTGAGTTAGAGTCAGAGATATAAATCTGAAAGCTCTCGGTTTGTAAATAGTAACTTAAGCTTTGAAAATAGATGAGATTATTTAGATAATGAACACTAAAATGAGGTCGAGGAAGAGGCTTAGGGGGCAGGGAGGAAGTTGTATCCTGCACAGCTTGATCCTGGAAACCTGACTAGGGCAAAGGGGGGGTTGAAAAAAAAATGACATACCAAAGAAACAACAGAAACTTATACAGCAAAGCTGGGATCTGGTGGGCAGTGCTCACATAAATGGAAGGCACCTATCACTTTACCCAGAAACTCAGCACTTTTATTTTGTACAGTATGAGGATAAGGGATTAGCTAGTCTTGGGGGCAGGTCTCTATAGGAGAGGAGTATTAGGTTGAAGTCATCTGGGAAGATGAAGTTGCTTTGCTAGATTTTGCACAGGATGATCAGTCATTTCTGAAGCTTTGTAATTGGGTCAGAAGAAGGCTTTGTTTTCTCTTGAGCCTTGCCTGCTGTAGGCTTTGGCATTTCCATAGGTCTGAGGCATTGGGGTTCTTGACATGGCAGTGTTCATGTCAGCATCAGTCTTTCAGGACTTTGTCTGCTCCCTATAGGAGGATGTGGAGGAGAAGAAAAGGTGAATGCTTAAATTCTGAGCGGGAAATTTGAGTTAAGTCTCCCATCAGCCGGAGCTACTCCCCATCTCAGTCAGAAATGCTCCTTTCTGCAATGAGCCGTAGTTATAGTGGATGTGTAATTGGTCAGAGTGTTTGAGGCTGAGTTTAATGCATTCACTACCCCCAACGAGGTTCAGAGAACATCTAATAAAAAAAGGAAGCAGAATGTCAAAGCCAGAAGATGGATGGAGGACTGTGAACCACTGTCTGTAGACATGACATCGGTATTTTATTCCTGAGTTCATAAGAGCTGTGATTACTTGCATAAGACCTGCCTACAATGAAGCCAACTAAAATTCTAGCTTAGACACTGGAGGTGAATTTTAGGTGCCATACCTTCCTGAGGAACTGTATGTGTGGGGTAGCTGCTGTAGGGTTGGGAATGGGGTGAGAAACATTCTTTTTATTTTTTTGAGAATGTGGCCATTGGTAGTTATCTCATCATCTGGTGCATAATCCCACATCATTGCAAATATGGCAAACACTAATTTAATTGGTGTTGGTAGGTTATGAAAAAGGCATGAGGTTGAGAGGGGCTATGCTGGGGAATGATATCATCGTATTTCATTTTACCCACTTATGAAATTCTGAAGAATGAAGAAAAGTAACAAAAAGAATGGAGGACTGGTTTGTGTAGGAATCATGACAGAGAAGCAGCCATTGGATTATAAAATGGCACTGTCAATGACTCATGAAGACAATATCTGTAATGGTAGAGGAGGCTTATCTGAGGAGATGGCAATAAATGAGAGGTGGCAAGTGATAACAGTAACTTGTAATAAATTTTTTAGAGGTGTTCTGATATGACAAGGAGTAGAAATACAAGGCAAAATGTCAAATGATGTGTGATATCAAGAGAGGATGTGGGGGAGTTGGAGACACACCAACATATGAAGAAAGAATTTGATGGCAGAAGAAAGAACAGTGGAGTGAGGTGAAAGTGAAGTTCCTTGAAAAAAAGAGAAGAATGAGTCCCGGATGACCAGTTTCTCCACTGTTTCTAAATAAGAATGCAGGTTTAGGTAATATAATAGTTGAGGTGCTACAAAAATGATATTAGATGTGATGAGATTCTTCTTCAGAAATAACTGGTTTTGTAGAAAAAAGTAAAATGTAAAACTTAAAAAGAACACAGAAGCTAGTTCCAGAGAATCCTGTGAAAATTCTTGACAATTTTCTGAAAAATAAAATGATTTCATTATCCTGGCTTCTGTGTAGGTCTTTGAATATGAATAATTAATACTTCCCATTTGATGTTATGTTTTATGAGAACTAACAACCCGACATCTGATTTAGCTTTAGTATATTAGAAATAATTCAAGACATCTAAATGAAAACAAAGACATCCTGAAATATTATGTCCAGATGATATTTGAATACACATCTTTTAAACTGTCTTTGCAATTCTAGGTGGTTGTGCCCAAGAATCTTTTTGATTGAAATCTTCAAGATTCCCCATGCACTATGCCTTTAAAATGACAATCCCCTTTTTCTTTGTATTGTTGTATTATAAATTCTAAATTATTTTTGTTATTTCCCAATTGTTTAACTACAGAGAGCACCCATTTATTACGATTATTATAAAAACTGGAGTGTGGGCAGAGAGGCACCTGAACTCATTTTTCAGTGGTCAGTATCATTAGCATTAACCTTTTAGATTGTCTGCTCCTGATATTTGGAAAAGCTGGGAAAGTTTCATCTAGGCAGAATTGTAGTTTCGCCCTCATGCCCTTATCACCCTTAACTCTTATCTGTATTAATGGTGGAGATGTGGTCAGGTCAACTTTCAGATGGTCGTCTTAGCTTGAGACTAGGCTCTTTGCTTTTTCTTACCTTAGCACAGACTTTAAAGATAGGATATTAAAGATTAAATATTTAAAATCTTTAAAGGTTTTTGGTCCACTCAATAGGATGCATTGTTTCTTTGTTTGTAAAGTAACAAAGTAGATAATTCATTGATAATTTTATACATGTATGTGATACATTTTGTTTATTTCTTTTCTCCATTTCTTTCTCTCATCCCACTACTGCTGAACCTCTTCTTTCTCGAAAGTCCACCCTTCCCTCCTGTTTTCATGTCTTTTGTTTGTGTGTGATCCACTGAATTTTTTGTTCGTGTGGTTTTTGCTTTTTAACTCTTTATTATTTTTTTTTGTAAATTTCACAGCATTCATCCCAATTCCACTCATCTCCCCATCTTATCTGCCCTCTGCCTTTCTGAATTTTACCCAAATAAAACAGACTAAAACAAAAACAAAAATCTACTCATGGAAGCTGACTCATTGCAATGAACACTTGCAAGTAAGGATGTAAGGACTGAAGGGTATACTCTGTGACCCACTGTGATTCACTGAATTTTATTAGAGTAGCTTGTCTGAGTGTGGATGAAGGCATCATCAGTGGTCCTGCAACCTAAGAAAATGATGACTCTTTCTACACCCCTTCCCTGTTGTAATAGGAGTGGTGGGGCTGTGTCCCCAGCACCCCGGCTGCCTGCTAGCTTATGCCCCAAAATAACAACATACAAACTGTATTCATTTAACACTGCTGGGCCCATTTCTATCTAGCCTCTTCTCAGCTAACTCTTGCACCTGGACTAGCCCATTTCTAATAATCTATGTAGCCCGTGAGGTGGCTTACCAGGGAGATTCTAGCCTACGTCCATCCTGGGTCGGAGCTTAGCATGGCCTCTCTGTCTGAGGTGTCTGCCCCAGAGCGGAGAGCTATTGAGTCTGAGCTCACTTCCTCTTCCTCCCAGCATTCTGTTCTGTTTACTCCTCCCACCTATGTTTTAACCTATAAGGGCCAAGCAGTTCCTTTATTACTTAACCAATGAAATCAACAGATTGATATATGACACTCCCACATCTCTTCCCCAAGAAACCATCAATTGCCAATGACCTCATAAACTCCTACTCCTGCATATATCACTTCTTAATCAAATAGCCATTCATTAAAATATTTTAACTTCATTCTTCAGTCCTGAATTTCAAATAATGATTGGTTCAGTTTACTTATTCAAATCCCTCCAAAAGACTTTTCAGTCATACCAAACTGACAGGTTTTATTGATAATGGAGTTTAACCCCCTCACCTCTATGATTAGCTGGTAAGCAACACACTGAAGTAGTATATTCAGAACGTTTTCCTGAAAAGTGCCAGTCGAGGCCTTGGTAATTTTCTGGAAAATATTCAGAGTTGAAATAACAAAAGTGTCTGGATGTGTGTAAATTGACAACAGCAGTGTTGTATAACTAGGGAAACTAATACTTGTGTATCTCATTTGAGGAACTATGAAGAGTATGTTCTCATTTCTGACATAGCCACAGTTACCTGGGAGGTGGGGACAAAACAGCTGATAGACTTGCCTTCCAGAGGAACCCTGTCAATAAGCTCAAAGTAGATTTAATTATATATACATATTTTTGTAGATTGAGAGAGTTGAGATAACATATGGAAAGGAATATTATAGATAATTTGCCTCAGAGGTATATGAAAAATTGAGGACTTTTCAAACTAGACTTCAAAAATCATGTGCAATAGTTTTGATACCACAGCATTAAAAGGAAAAGATGCTTTCTAAATGTTATTATACAAATATGCTGCAATGATTGAGCTTTCTTGGATGCTCCATTAAGGAAATTTTTAGTACTGGAGGGAGTTGAGGTCTTTTTAGACACAGAATGTTTCAACACTATCAACTTTATTGCTGTAACAGAGTGTACTTTCATATAATATTGAGATGTTCACATAATACAGTAGATATATGTATTTACAATGTGACCTTTAATATTCTTTATCCTTCTTCATTTCTAATTTCTAAATCTATTTTCTAGGTACTTGCCATTTAAAATTAATCTAATTTTGATATTTGATTTCTAAGTACTTAGGCTCTGTTTTAATGACTTTATTACTATTCCTTCTTAATACTTGTACATTTGAATAATCTTTTCATTATTAGTTTTAGATCTAATGAAGATGTTGAAATGAAGAACCCAATTTTATCCTCCATAGATGTTGTTTTAACTCTTCTGCCATGTCTTTGAGCATAATCCCACATTTATATTGTTAATGAAATTTTCACTGGATCTAAAAGTGCTAATTTCTAAACTACTTTGAATTAATTTTTCAAAGTTTATGGCATCATATCATAACCTTAAAATTCCACAGTGCTTATAAGAATCCCAAACATCACTGTGTTCATGAGTATATAAATAACCTTTAATTTCACAAATCAGTTCTCCAAGTTAAGCTGTTTTCTTAACTCAGAGAATCAAATGCTCATAAAGCAAATGTCATGCTGAAATTAATATGTTTAGAAATAAGCAGTGTGATGGCGAAGTGCAGTCATCAATAGATAAATGCCACCAAGGGAAGACTTCCTACACAGTGAGTATTCAGAGACCACTAAAAATGCTGAGACACAGTTTAGTAATTTTTCTTGCCCTCACCAGTTCTGAGTCTGATAGTAACTTACTGATCCTTAAGCATTTTTCCCCTCCGCATGAAAAACATATTGAAACACAAATAGTTCTATCTAAAACAGGAGGGGGATACATTTTAAAATTATCCTTTACATAAGCATTTGATAAAGAGCCCCATGAGATATGGAAACTCATCACATTTGTTCCTTCAGCTTTTGATGCAAGGCAGATAGCTGTTGCAGTAGATCACAGTTTACACAAAGTGAAGACAATGTAAGAAGAAAATGATATCTTGATTAATTTAGTTTAACACAATATTAAGTCACAGTGTTTTAAAATGGTCCATGGTTTTCTTCACCCTTTTCTATATTTAATATATTCATATTGATTATCATTTCAATGGTTTGCATCTATGTGGAGATGATTTAGAAGCATTCTCAACTTAATAGTAAATAATGACCCAGTTTCTTGTAAGAAAGATACTATGATATCAGCATTCCAATCTAAGAGTTGCTTAACATCAATAGCTAAGAGCTGATCTGCCTAAAGTGATGTCAGTGCTCTTGCTTATAGCTCATTCCTAAATAATCTGATACTTCCTCTACATGAAGAGAGCATTAAAGCTGAATGGGCTGTTTTCAGTGTTGTGACTTTGCCATTATTGTAGAGAAATGGACATACCTTTTCATGTTGACTTTTTTTTCACTTAAATAATGTTTTCTATTTATTTTACATACCTACCAGTTTCCCCTCTCTTTCTCTTCCCATCTCCTCCCCTTTCCCATCTGCGCTTTTTCCCTCCACTCCTCTTCAATCTCCATTCAGAAAGGAACAGGCCTCCCAAGAGCTTGCACAAAGCATGGCACATCAAGTTGAGACAGGAGTTAGCTTCTCCACTTACTTCTAGGCCAGGCCAGGTAATCCAGCATGGGAAACAAGTTACCAAAAACTAGTTAAGTGCCAGAGAGAGGACCTGCTCTCACTATGAGAAGCCTTACTAAGAGACCAAGCTACATGGTTGTCACACACATGCAGAGTGCCTAGACTGGTCCTATGCAGGCTCCCTGACTGCTGGTCCAGCTTCCATGAGCTTCTGTGCACTCGGATCAGATGTTTCTATGAGTTCCCCCATCATGACCTGGTACAATTCCTCCTCCCTTTCTTCTGTAAGACTCTCTGAGCCGAGCGCAGTGCTTGTCTGTGGATCTCTGTCTGGGCATGTTGACTTTGTACCCTGCTTCTTTGCTGTTATTTTTCATCATATGTCGAATTTTCTGGTAGATGAGTCCTTGGGATCTTCAAAGTACAGAACCATCAATTGTTTGATTTGGATTTTCTTAATTTTTATTACAAGCCTACTGCTTGTACTGGCTTTTTGGGATCCTCTTCTCTTTGGATGTATACCTTGCTCAGCCTAAATATAGTAGGGAGGTTTTTGGACCTTCCACAAGGCAATGTGCTTTACTCTCTCTGAGGATTACATGGGGTGGGTTGCCATGGGAAGGTGTGTGGCGGGAATGGGAGGTGGGGAGGGAATGGGAAATTGGATTGATTTTTTTTTTTAAAAATTAATAAATTAAAAAATAGAAGAAAATTTAATGTGTCCATGCAGGCTGAATAAGGGTCTCAATAGAAATTTATAGTTCTATATTAGTGTCACCTGGGCACATGTGTGTATTTGGCTGCCAGTGATCTTCATTGGGTGTCTTCCTTCATCAATTTTTATCATATTTTTTGAGATGGTGTGTAGGAAGAAGTTTCTGTCTCAATTCGTCCCACAACCACTCAGTCTCAAAGAAACACACAGAGGCTTATGTTAATTATTAACATTTTTGGCTTATTAGTTCAGGCTTATTTTTAACTAGCTCTTACAAGTTAAATTAACCGATAATTATTGTCTGCATTTAGGCACATGGTATCTTTTATCAGTGAGGTATTCTCATCTTGCTTCCTCTGTGTCTAGCTGGTGACTGATTCTCTGCCTTTCCTTTTCTCAGAATTTCCTTAGCCTGGTAATCCTGCCTATATTTTCTGCCTGGCTACTGGCCAATCAGTATTTTTTTAAACTAATACAAGTGACAAATATTTACAGTGTACAAGAACATTATCCCACAGAGTCTATCACTAAAGTTGGAGATCAGGGAATCTTCTAGACTCACTGGTCAGGAAGACCTAAGTTATACTCCACTATCCATCCCTGCCCCACACAATTCATATAATATCTAGGTGTTGGAAGAGCTAAACTCAAGTCCTCATGCTTGTGTAGCAGGCCCTGTATCCACTGATCCATTTCTTCAGTACTGAAATTCATGGTTGTTATTCATGAATTGTATATAATTAAAGGGAAATTTTTTTATTTATGTTTTTTAATTTAATGCTTTAGTCTTTGAAAATCAATTATAATTAACACTTCTAATTTTTTAAACATGTAAATAATATTTAAAACTGTGTATAAGTTCGTACTAACCACTTTTTAGATTATGTATAGAAGATTTTAACTTAATATTTTAATTATTATTATTTTAGTTGTGCATATTTGTTAGGTACAGAGTGTAATTTAATACACAACTTTAATTTTCAGTGATCACTTCATGCCTGTTGGCTTTTCTACTTCCCTATTTAGATTCTTAAATCTATGTTTAACTGAAACATATATAAAATGTGCATATTTATGAGATATGCGATATGTGTTATGACTCAGGTTATTAAATAATGTACGATAACTGATACACACAACACTAAGACATTCGTGAAGTATAGCCTGATATTTCAATGCAATGCTCACTTGTCTGTTAATTGTCACTGTGTTGTCAGAGCCTTTGAATTTTTCTCTATTTCAGAATGGTAGGACTGTGAAATTGCACCCGACAATATTAGAATCATATATCACGTCCAGTGGTAAAACATGCAATGGGGACAGCCCCTGAATGAGGAGTGATGTCCTAGTGTCAATTCCAGAGTCAAATAACTTGTGGTCACTGGTGTTTATTGGGTAATACTCAAACATGAACTCTGGTTAGCTTCTTAAGTCCTTTGTTCGGAAGACAGATCACACAGAAATGCGGGAGGTAGTAATAATATGCTGAAACACAGACTCTTGGCAGTTACTCTTAGGTCATTCTCTTACTGTAAGGAAACATTTTAGATTCCCTTTTTACCTTTTGTGCTGCTGGGATCAAACCTACTGTCTTATGTAAGTTATGTAAATATTCTACTTTCAAGCTACATTCCCAGCCCTGATTCCTTGACTCTGCTTAGAAATTCAGGACAATTGGAAGACAGCATTTTCCTCATCAACCTTCAGCAGACAGATGAGAATCTCTGTAGCTTCTTGGTGACTTACAGGAGCAATACGACTTCTTTAGATAAGGAAAGGTTAAGGAAAAGGGGAATGAAGGAAAGTATAGATCTATGTTTCTCAAAAATAAGTCATTGATTTGTTCAGTATTTGTGTGATCCCTTTCCTCATTAGAGACTATTCTACAGCAATCTTGAGATGTCAGAACCAGAAAAAAACTTTCCAGAAAGAGAAGATGAGAACACAAGGACAGCCATTGCTGCAAAGTGGACAGATTCCTCTACTGTACAGAATTTTATATGTATAGCCAACCGTTGCCTTTCTCTCCTCAAAACAAAGTCTAGATAGAATATCAGCTACCGACACCATTTATTTTGCCAGTGTTCAACACACACCTTACTTTTAACTTTGAAGAAGCACTGCACTTGCTATGACTCCTTTAAGCCATCAAGAATTTTTGTAAAAAGTACATTTTATATAAAGTTTTTTTTAAAATTGGAAAGGTTTTGCTTTAAACTTTGGATGTAAGTCATCTCTTGTCCTGCTTTCTGCCTCTTTCTATTATAAATTCTTCCTCTTTGTCATACTTTCCTTTGTTTTTTCTCTGACTTCTCCAGCTCTGGGTTTCCAGGATTGGATTTTAAGGTTCTTAGAATCTTTGAATATTAGTTTCTTTCAGAGAAACTCCAAAATGAAATAATTTTTAAGAGTATGTGAAGAGTTGGAACTGAGGGTGAATGACACCCATGATTTCCTGCTTTTCAAGGGAAGACTCCTTCAAATTTCTTGCATCTGGGGGCTAGATCTGATTTTAATGATTGTCATTCCAAAAATAAAAAAAAAAAACAAGCCAGTTTTGACCCCACAGAAAATATGTAACAAATGAAGTACTAGGCAGGATGGCACAGAAGAAAATGGCTTTCAAGAACAAAACTATAGTTTCACACTTTCTGAAATTCATTGTGCACTGTATGGGTGAGATACACTGCAGGCTGGCCATCAGGAGCAGACTAACCTGTTAGTGTCAGAACCTCATGATGGTGGAGGAAGACATGATGAACATCAGATTGGATTGTCTAATCTCTTCCACGCCACACCTTTAAACCCTTATTCTGAGCCCTATTTCCCAGGAAATCATCTATTTTATAGAATTATTTTATTATGGAACTAAATTAATTCCATTTTGTCTTCTATGGTTGTGATTTCTTGACAACATAATGATGAGTATCCATTCCCACATTACTTTGAGAAAAAAATTCTCATTTTCACTTCTTCCCATATATAATTTCAGCACCATTTTATACTGTTTGGCAAGTTTTATACCATTTGTCAAGTAGCCACTATTGCCTTTTGTGTATTGCTTATTTCTCTGGATGTCCTGGTCAGTCTTTATCATCACCAAGCTGATTACTTAATCATAAGCAGAAATGTTCAAATTCATGACAAGAAGACCTTTGGTTGTATGATGTCCTATGCTATTCAGATTATCTTAATACTGCAGATTGCATTCCAGATTTTAAGAGTAAACAAGACATTGAGAGAGAGAGAGAGAGAGAGAGAGAGAGAGAGAGAGAGAGAGAGAGAGAGAGCTGTAAATATCTCAAACTTGTTCCTGTCCATGGTTGTGGGTTGTGTCACCCTTCAGTAATATTTGACTCCTAATTCAGAGACATTTTGTTTTTATTTCTATTCAACCAAAGGAAGGTAAGGGAACAACAAATTTATTTTAACCTGTGCTCCATCACTTAATAACCATAGCATTATACAGGTGATGTAAACAACTTTCTGTGCCTGAGTTTAGCCATCAAATTGAGATTCAAAATGGCACTTATGATGATAACAGATCAAGAATAAGTGTGTTTAAAAATGTTCTAGCATTGCCTCAATTCAGTGATGATCCACACTCAACATTATCAAATAAGGAAAGTGTAAATGAAGGAAGAAGTCACACCTTGCCTCCTCTTGAGGGAAAAATAGTTATATCTTGGGATAAAAGTAGTATAATCACTGAACAGTGTCCTGATTTTATCACTAACTTGTCAATAACACAGGAAACTTAATCTTAAATTATCTTTTAAATCTTTTGACTTGCAAGCAACAAGAATAATAAATTATATCTTAACAGGCCATCTACCAAAGAAAGCTCTTGACAACGATTCAGCTATACCACTGATCCATTTTCTTACTATCAGCTACTATTTATTAAAGCAGAGCTTGCTACAAGATGGAGATCTTATCTCCAGATTATTATATAATAGAAGGAAATAAATTTGGCCACTGGGAAGATTGCAGAGGGATTTAAGAAGGCACAGCATGACTCTTAGACAATACTGAAGGGACAAGATATGCTGAGCTGCTTGTTAGGGATGAGTTGTTGTAGACCTAGGGGAATGGCAACAGGAATGCAGTCTCTTAAAACCTTACATCAGAGAGAAAAGAAGACTAAAAGATACTAAGATTAAAAAATACCTCATTGCAGTGGGTGCTGCTTTATTCACATTTTGGAGACATATTAAGAAAGAGACACAGTCTATTATGATTTTATGTTATATACAAGTCAGAATATATTAGTTAAGTGATGGCACTCTTCAAGGGCAATCCCAGATTCTTGGAAATAATTGTACAGAGAAGAAAACAGAGAGAAATGATAATACTGTAAAATCTAATGTAAACACCATCTTGAAAAATGATGTGCCTTGTGATCCTAGTGTTCTAAGTTAGCTCTCTGCATTGACTGCATTTTATGCCTGACCCAGTTAGTACATTTTAGTAGCTAAAAGCTAAAAATTAATAGAGGAATGTATAAAACAATAAAAGGATGAGAAGGAAGTATCAAATCTACCTTCTGATCTTTAGAGCTAACTATAAGTTGCTTTAGAACCTGTTTCAAGATTTTTTTCTTCTTTCCTTTCAATTTTTTGTTTGGATAAATAATTCAATTAATTTATAAAATATAATATTGTTTATGATAATTTAAAATCCATATTAAAATTTTCAACCTTTTCAGCTTTTCTTCCTATATGTAATTACTTCAGACTAGTCATTGATTTTAAATTTAACTTGAATTATTTCCAGCTTGGTGTTTCTTTTTCACATTATTAATTTCATGTTTTTAAATATTAAAGATTTTTAAAATTAGCAGTTTATTAATTGTACTGTATAAGGTGTTAATGGAAATTTTCATATATGAGTATAAAATATTTTGAATATATTTACCCCTTCCTTTATTATTTCATATTCATTTATCATTCTGGTACTGACTTTACACTAGAATTGCAAAGTGATCAGCGGAAACATTTGCTCAGAATTGTTGCTTTGCTTCCTGTAGAAGTTTTCAGGTTTTATTTTTAATATCTCATTCTTTTTAGTAAATTTGAGTTTAAGACAAAGTTTATCTTAAGAAATCCTTGATTCTATGTGACATTGCTCATGAAGTTTTAGATAATTTTACTGATGTTTCCAACACTAAAAACAGGGTAAATTAGTTTTTTACCTAATTTACTAAAAAACATTGACTAAGTGCAATGGAATCTTCATCCAGAGGAAAATTATTTTCATCTTGGAAGTTATGGATCTAAGAGTCATTAGTGTTATTAATATTACATTGAAAGACACGTGATATCAGTACCATTATATTTCATTGTTCAAAGTAGTCATGACCACTTTAAACACAAGGCAATCTGACACAGGAATCATCCAGTCAAACCATTTGCAGCCAATTTTTGAAATAATTATATATTTTTAACAAAATGTTACATGATTGGGTTATAAAATCTGTTTTAATTATTTGAGAATTTCTGAGAACATTTTTTATTTATTTATTTTTTTTTAGAGAACATATTTTATACATATGGACTTGCTCTTCCCTGGAGCCCATATAAGGTCTATTCCATTTCCCTAGCCACTCACAGTTTTATATTCTCTTATTTGTTGTTTTTAATAACTCCCAAGTTCATATACTCCCAATGTGGGACTATCCTTGAAGTGTGGTTGACACATCAGGAGCCACACAGTAAAAAAAAAAAATACCAAACCAAACTCTATCTCTTCTCTCAGAAGCTATCAAGTATCAATAGTTCTTCAGTTAGGGTGGCTCTCACAACACTCCCCACACTCCATGTTTGAATGTTAACCAGCTTGATCTGGAGCAAGCCTGTCCTTCAGTGAGTGTGGCACCCACAACAGCTACCCTCCATATTTGAATGTTAACCATCTCCTGAGTGTGTGAGTTCAGTGGTCCTGTCCAGCAGATACTACTTTATCTGGTCCTCCCCGACCTCTGCCTCTACTATTGATGCTATCCCATCAACAATGATTGATTAACTTGGGGTGGTGAAGATGTATGCGTTTCATTTATGGCTCAGAGCTCCACTGATACTTATTCTCTGTTATTTGATCAATTATGAGTTGCTCTAATAATGGCTACAACTGTACAAAGACACTTCTCTGATGAGGTCTGTAGACTTATGGGTACAAAGATGTGCTTAGAGGGCCATTTGGTATTATGTCCATTTAGCAAAATAATAGTAGGAAGTTTACACTAGAATCTGTGAAACCTTTACCATGGGTTCTTGGACATATTTACAGTATCAGTTCAATCAGAAAGTGTTGGTTGCCGTATAACATTGATTTCACTGTTGTATCCATGAGCATTTCTTGCCATGTTGGCCATTACTGTTGTTCACAGTGTTCACAGTTGAATCAGAGAGATGTTGACATTTTCTCCCAAGAGCCTACTTAACACTTTTCAGTATAATGAAAGCTAACTAGGTGGGCTGAGGTTCTCTAATACAAAGTTAATTTGTCTTTACTTTGTAAATAATGTGGTATCTTCAGCAATAGAGCCATTTTACTGGGTACAAAATGATTATTTATTAAGAATATATTTTCTTGGCTTAATGAAAGTTTTAGGCCAAAGATGTGTTTCTTCTAATTCCAGTAATGCTTTCAGATCTAAAACCCATATTCCCTCTGATATTATACCATGTGCCTTTATTTAATGTGTTAATTATTTCTACATCTTACCAATTCTTCATGGTATTACATATGCTTTTTAAGTTCATCCTTGCTTTCATCCATTATAATATATATGTTAACTGCCTCTTGGTGCAGTGGCTATCTATGAAGTTAAGTGCCTATTGTTAAATAAATAATAGTGTTTAACATTTGAATATATACCCTAAATTCATTGTAAATATTTACCATTTAATTTGTGCTCACACTTACACATTTTTACTCTTTTAATATATTCCCCCTTATTGTTTGTGAATTAAGAAATTGAACATTCTTTGTCTCTGTATTTTCCTAAATTTACCTTATTTTCCATTGTTTAAAAGCAACCTGTTCACATAGTGGCAGCACTAATTTGACTTAGTAACTATTAAAACACAGAGATTTAATGAGCACAATAAGGTGGGAGGGTAAAGTGGAGAAGGGTTAGGGAAGAGATTGGAGGATACAGAAAGAGGCATGGATTATATCCAAGCAGATTATTTGTGTGTATGAATATTAAATGAAGTATTTTAAGAATTATAACTTCCATCTATCTTTCATATTCTTCATACTTTTGAAATGTGTGAATGAATACCTCAGAACATATAATGTTAACTAGTATCTTAAACCATTTATACTTAATGACATATTTGGTAAATATGTTTTGCCAGTCCTTTAATTCAAAAATTATTTTATTTTATTTCAATACTATTTTTTAACCACATTACTTATTTACTTTTTAATTCATCTTCTGTTTCTTTAATATTTATAACTTAATTCCTTGGATTCTCTACATAAATTCTCTTTAGAATTCCCTAAATTATCTAAATTTCATATTTATTTATATTTTATGTATTTTCATGCTTTACTGAAATAATTTGATTATGAGTTCATTTGTGTTTGATATAATTCTGCAAGAATATTGAAATTAAGAATATTCATTAGAGAACACATTGCTTCTGGTAGAAGCTAAATGCATTAGGTAGGTTTGTTCTCACATCTGCATTCCTAACTATCAGAGATAGAAGAATTTTGAGTTCAGGGCCATTCTGGACTGTGTATTAATATGGTATCTCAAAACTCAAGACAAAATGAAATCAAGCAGACAATACAGAAATAACCAGATTTTAATTGTTGTAGCTTTTTTTTTTTTTTTTTACAAGTCAAGGGCTTAAGATAGATGCTTGTAATTCAGTGTCCTTTGTGGTCACTGGGCCAAGACTCAATGTCTATTCAATGGATTTGTCATATGTATTGCCTTCAGGGAAAACTTTCCTTATGATTAATGCTTATTACTCAGTATCAGGATTCAGAGCTTAAATTAATTTGTCAGCTAATTTTCATTCTTGGAGTTTTGGGGAAATATTAAAGCTTTTATCAACTTCCATAAACCAAGTAATATATTTAAAAGTATTATCTCTCTACCATACGCCAATATATAGTTGGCATACAATGAGGACCATAATATATTGGGTCAAAATTTATAAATATTTAGTTATTTGTGGTGTCTTCAGTAATTGAGTCTTATCAAATTTTGGAGGGTAACCTATACCTTTGGCAGGCAATAGCTTGTAATGTGTTGAGGGTTCAGGGACCTTATTGGCCTACAACTTCAAGAGACAATCTATTCCTGTCACTGAACTTTTGTTTTGTTAGCCAAGTTTCTAATGACTTTCTTTGAAATGTCTTTAAAGTTATTCTTTTTTCTTTATGCCCACATCTCCTCAACCATCTCATTTATTGTTCCAATTTATTATTTCTTGATAGATTATTTTCTTTTCACTTTTAGAGCAATGTGTTATATCACCCTTTTCTTTAAATTTCCCCTCTCTCTTCTCAAGCATCCTTAGAACTTTTCTAACTCTATGAGTACTCCAAATGAAACACACATATCTCATAATCACCAAGCTAATATCAAAAGGAAAATATGCAATATTTATATATTTCAGTCAGTGTTGCCTTGCTTAGAAAGACTGGTTCTAGCCACATTCACTGATCTGCTGTCTTCCTCAGGGTTACCATTGCTGGAATGAAATACCATGACCAAAAGCATCTTGGAGAGGAAAGTGTTTATTTTATTCACAATTCTGTATAACAATATAACAGTTTATCACCAAAAACACAGGGTAGGAACCTAGAATTAGGAACTGATGGAGAGGCCATGGGGAAGTGATGCTTACTACCTTGTTACTCATGGCTTGCTCACCCCGATTTCTTATAGAATGTAGACAACCAAGCCCAGGGATGGCAACGTTCACAAGGACGGGACTCTTCCCCATAAATCAATAATTAAGAAAACGACCCATGGACTTACCTATAGCCCAGTTTTATGGAAAGGAATTTCTTAATTGTAATTGCCTTCTTTCTCTGTCATTTGACATAAAACTACCCAGCAAAATTGACCCCTCATCAACTTGACAGATAAACACATCATTGTAAAGGTACTTTCTTTTATTGTTCATCACCATGCCCACTCATAATACAAACATTATAATATAAAACATTTTGCATACTTAAAAAGTCACATACTCATAGATTCAAACACTTTAAAAATTCAGTTTAAAAAAATGCTCCCAAGTCTCATTTAAAATTGAAAGTCTTTAAACTGGGGAGTCCTGTAATATCAAAAATAAGTTAATACTTTCTTATTTCAAGAGGTAAGAATCAAGGCACAGTCATAATCAGATCAAAACAAAACCAAATTTCAATAGTATAAATCGTTCACTGTCCAATATCTGGAAATTTCCTCAATAACTCAGGCTTACCTTCTCAGGGACAACACTGCACACAATGGTGCCAAGCCTCAGCTGCTTTCCGTGACTTGTACCTTCAAAACGAGTACTACCTGGGTAACTCTTAAACATGACCAAGTTTGGATGCATCAAGCGGCACAGTCTTAGCTACCTCTGAAATATAGTTTCTGTGTGCTGACTCTGAGCAATCTTTTCCAAGATTTCCTGTCAGTGATGTTGGTCCCATCTTAATCACTGCTAATTTCTTAGCTTTAGCTGATCAACTTCAAATTTCCCAGTTAAGCAAAGGTTTTACTTCAGTGGTTCTAGTCTTTTGTTAATCACAGTTAATTCTTCCACCCCAGATAACCAGAAACAGGTTTTCAACTCAAAATAGCAAATGTCTCTGATAGTCTTTTAGTGACTCTCAAATTTTCCTCTGGAACTTCACAAACCTGACCTCTTCTGCCTGCATTGTTCTCAATATTCTTATCTTGATGCTACAACAGAAAAGCTCACTGAGCTTTGACAACTTGATGGTCTTTCTAGTCCAAAGTTCCAAGGTCCTTCCTCAGTCAGCTCCACAATATGTTCAGATTTGTCATAGCAATCCCTGATACTATCCTAGTACCAATTTGTCTTAGTTAGTGTGACTATTACTGTGATAAAATACCATGACTAATAGCAACAGGGGTAGGAAAGGGTTTATTTTATTCAGAATTCCTTTTAAGAGTTGACCATCAAAAACAGTGAGGGCAGGAATTCAGGAAGCTCATGGAGGAGTATTGCTTATTGGTTGCATTCTGTGACTTATTCAATCTGTTTTCTTTTAGATTCCAGGACCAACATTCTAGGGATGGCACTACCTATCAATCACTAATTAAAAATTCACTACAGGCTTTTTACAAAGCCCAATATTGCTGACACATTTTCTTTCTTAAAACTTTTTATTACATATTTAAAAATTATTTTACATATCAACCACCATTCCTACTCCCATTCCCTCCTTTCACCTTTTTCTCTACACCACCCCATCTACTCCTCCATCTCCATTCAGGAAACATAAGGTCTTCCATGGGTGTCAACAAAGCATGGCTTATCAAGTTGAGGCAGGATCAAGCTTTTCCTACATCAAGACAGAGTGAGGCATCCATAGTGAATAGGTTCCAAAAAGTCAGCTCATGGGCAGGGGATAGGTCCTGGCTCCACTGCTAGGTTTCACACAAACAGACTAAGCTACACAATTGTCACCCACATGCAGAGAGTCTATGTCAGTCGGATGCAGAGTCCCTGGCTGTTGGTCTAGAGTCTCTGTGGGTGTCTGTGTCATGATTTTGACTCTCCTTGCTCATATAATCCTTTCTTCCTCTTCTTAACTGGATTCCCGAAACTCTCCTCAGTGTTTGGCTGCTGACTTCTGCATCTGCCTCTGTCAATTACTGGACGATAGTTCTATGGCAATAAATAAGGTAGGCACCAATCTGATTACAATCTTATTACAAGGGAAGACCAGTTCAGGCACACTCTCTGCTATTGCTAGCAGTTTTAATGGGATAATTTGTGTATTGCTGGGAGTTTCCCGGGCATCAGGTTCCTCCATAATTCCACAATGGCCCCATCTATCCAGATATCTCTTTCAATGCTGGAGACGGTTTTATTAAATGAGATTCCTTTCTCTCAGATGACTCTAGCTTGTGTTGAGTTGACATAAACTGTCCAGCACAACTGCAGATTTCATGTTTCATTTTTTTAACAGTTGAATGATATTCTATTGTGAAAACAAATCACTCTTCATTATCCTCTCACCAGTTGGTAGACATCTATATTGCCTTTTCTTCTTGGCACTGTGAATAGAACAGCAATAACCACGGATGGACAGTTATCTTGATATTACAATACAGAGTACTTTGTTTATATGCCCAAGTGGTAGAGCCATTATGGGATAGATCTGTTTCTAGCTTTTTGAGGAATCCCAACACTGATTTTCAAACTGACTACATACTTGCATCATAAATCATGGAGAAATCTAACTACTACTCATTTGAAAACTTTATCCTTATTAACTGCTTTCAAAATGCTGCAAAGTGCATGCCACTTCAGGAGATAAGTGACCATAAATCTTATTTAGCTGTGAAGTATAGCTTCAATAAAGACTAACCTGACAGGACTTGCCCATCGGTGCAATAGTTTTCTCAATATCCGGGAACAGCCATCCACTTTATCACTGGATTTAAGGCCTACTTTGTAAGATTAGTCCCATACCCGACACCATTGTTGGGCCAAAAACCTATGGCTAGCTCATCATAACTTAGGGGATAATCTACTACTCTTATTTTGCAGAAGGGACAAAGAGTAAAAAATCCTAATGACTTATTGTTATGGACATAGAATAATTCATCTTACAACCCTCATCAATAAAACATTTACTTGCAGTAGATCGTTGACTAAAACAAAGACTCACAGTTGCCATCATCATAAGTAGAGTGTCATTGGAGGAAACCTGAGGGGTCAAGGCCTGCCTTCAACATGTAGTGCCATTTGTAATGGGTTTGAAGCTGAATGGCTCACTGTCTGAGTACTTGCTCAAAATAAGGAGAATAGGGGTAGGATCAGTCACCCTCACATACCCCTGCATGGCTCCCAGCCTGCTCCCGGCTCTGCTGCCTCTGAGAGGGCACATAGCTGACAAAGACTACATCACTGGAGCCTTATGCCCACACAGTGTCTCTGGACAAGAAGGACCTGTTGGAGGTACCATTGAAGGGCATCTATGTTGTTTCCAGGTTCTGGCTATTACAAACAATGCTGCTATGAACATAGTAGAGCATATACTTTTGTCTGGCCACGTATGTAGGTTCTATTCCAGGGCTTACCCCAAAGACCCAATGCCCAGTGGGTAAGGTGAACTGGTTCTCATCCACTAGGCAGATCTCTTCGATTTCAGAAGAGAGTAGATCTCATTTAAAAAGACACATTACCCCAATATTTTTGTTCTCTTTGCTGAGGTTACTTGAACAGTAGTAGAACTAACTTCAATAGACATTTTTGTGTCTTTGTGAATTAGTTTATGAGCATTGTGGAACACCATTAGGTCCTTTTCCAGAGTCAAGATGGCATCAGGGAGTTTCTGTTGCTCATGCTCTAGGTGCTCAGCCAACTTCCTGGGACAGTCTATGAAAATAAGCCATTTACTGCCCTTCAGGCCAGCCAGCAGCTGCTCACAGTACTTTGTGTATGCCCTCACCCAGAAATTACAGTTATAAATATAGATAGGGTCATTGTCATAAGCAAAGCAAGGAAAACAACAATCTACTTAAAGAGGAAGTCTGTTTTAGAGCGATTGCTAGGTCCAGTATGGGCATGCTGGATAATCATTTCCCTCAGGACAGATGACTTTCTGCCCTCCCCCTTTCAAAATTAAAGTCATAAAATGCCACACCATCAAAAAATGCTAACTCCCAGATCACTATAGCCTTTACAGATTTCAATAAATCTAATATAAGGTAATAATAATGGGACTTAATCAATTATAATTAATCAATTATAATTAATCAATTATAGGAAAGGGCCTATACCTGACCAAATCCTGGATTAGTATAACTAGGGGAGTTATTGACAGTTTGTAACATATTGGAAATAATCCAATCAGAACCCATAAATATTTTTTCAGATAGCTGCTATGCCACACAAGTATGCAAAATTAAAGTCCACAAAAGATTCCATCTCCCAAACCATGCAAACTATTCAAGACTTATTATAGTCCAGAGGACACCACTGGTACATATCCCACATCAGGTCTCATACGGGGAGGCCAGATATACTAGCAACAGGCAACCACAGAGTAGAATACCTAATTATGACTATGACTGTGTCCTTACCTTTGCTGGAACAGGCTGGGCTCCTCCTTCAGCAATTTCATTTGTCCACCACCAAAAATATTTGCATAGATTTTTACCTGGTTTACCATTGCCCAACTGGAAACATTTAATCAGAACCTGTGCATCTTAATTCAACACAAGTTGAGACATTGGATTTATCTACCACTTTTTTTTTTTTTTTGCCAAGTATGGGATCACATAAAATCCCTGCTAGATCTATCTAAACTTGTTATATGTTGCCTTATGGGAAAGGTGGTGGTGGCTCTAATATTTCTGCTTAAGTGTCTCCTACGGCTAATATCCCGACTACAGTGGGTGAACAATGCAGCTTTCCAGGAGTTAATGGCTATGGAGCATGCTGGACCAAAACCTTTAGGGAAGGGGTTTATGCTTGGTTAATGCAAACACAGAAGGCCAGTTAAAACCCTAGTTCTTCTAAAAGTGGCTTCTGACTTCTTGCTTCTGACTTCTTGGGACCTTTCAGGGACCCAACCCTTCTAGGGTTGGTAGTCAAGAGCCTATCTGGCAGTCAACCTAAGACAGGAGGCTTGGGGGGAATCCCTGAGGTGGGTTTATAAAAATCCATAGCTCCCACTTTGTCACTCCCAAAAGCAAAATAAAACATGGGAGACGAGGCAGGGCAATAACGCAAGCCCAAGCAAGCACATGCAAACTCACAATGAATAAGTAAAATTGGCCAAAACAATCTGTCAGTGGACCAAAAGCACTGTAACTAATGGCATGTACTCCTGGTCCACCACAACACATCATAGTGACTGCAAGTTTCAAAAGGGCCAACTAAAATCATTCCTGAGGCAGCTTAATTTCTCTAACCCCATAAACCCCCCTATGCTTTTATAATAAAACGCTTTTACATTGGAATCTTTCAGAGTCTGTGTGGTTTCCTCCAGGCTTCTCACCTCCTGGTCCCCTTCCCCAGGTAAGGAGGGGTCACACAACAGGCAGCAGCAACAAGCCTGCAACAATGTATCATCTAGTATTTCAAAGCATATTGAGAAAGAGACCACTCTGTTTCTAGGTGTACAGATATTCTGCAGTGAAGATACCTAGCCAAATAAAGCAAGAGGATGAAAAGAAGATTTATACAGTGTTAGAGACTGTTCTGATAGACATGGAGCTACCAAACAAAGGGATAGTAAGATGGTTCGGCTGGTAAAGGCAGTTGCTGCCTAACCTGAGGACCTCAGTTCTGTACCTGACTTTCACACGTGCGTAGCATCCTGAGAATGTCTGATAGATACATTTACATAAAAGAAATAAACAGATTTAAACAAAGTCAGAAAAAAAAATTCTTTCCTGTTTTAAGATAAGTTACATTGGAGCTGTAGATATTTCCATTTGATAAATAAAGATTTCAATTGGTGAGAAAACAATATTTTTATGACTGATTTTCCCCCATTGAACCCTAATGAAGTTAGGTACATTTACAGATCAAACTTAAGCTACTTAAAAAATGTAATGAGAGGGGGCTGGAGAGATGGCTCAATGGTTAAGAGCATTGCCTACTCTTCCAAAGGTCCTGAGTTCAATTCCCAGCAACCACATGGTGGCTCACAACCATCTGTAAAGAGGTCTGGCGCCCTCTTCTGGCCTTCAGGTATACAGACAGAATATTATATACATAATAAATAAATAAATAAATAAATAAATAAATAAATATTTGAAAAAAAATGTAATGAGAGTTACACAACCCAAATTTGATGAGAGAAGCTATATGTGGAAAATTATGAAATTATGGGAGAAACAGGAGAATGGTCTGTTTCCAGGTATGCTGAAATTCATAAGAAATGCTACCTCTAACAAGTCATATTTGATTTAAACAAAAGCCTTATTAATAAAAAAGTGTATAATGAAAAAATATTAGAATGCTCAGGCTGACAAGAGAATTGTTTCAAGAAATAATTTAAACAAGTTTCAAACAGTAAAGTGTTGATTTTTCTCTTTAAAATGTTATTCCTTCATTTAACCAAATGCATTGAAGGCTTATGTGTGAGGCATTGTTATAGTAATTAGGGATATTGTTTTGTGTACATTGGGCAACATTTCTCCCTTGAGGAGAAATTATAATGGAAAGAGACAGTTAATAAGCCAAGAAATATACATAATGTCATCCAGTAATGGTACTATAAATGCAGAGAAAATAATGAAGAATGGTGAAAATGAGTTCTGTTTGTAAGTATGTGATGCTGTATGTAGCTTATAGATATAGATATAGATGTGTGTTGTAAAGGTTGTGTGGCAAAGAGACAGTGCATCAAAGACATTATACTGGAGGAAGAGGAAGGGAAGAAATGGCATAAGCAAGTGTAGGTAATTAAAACATGTACACACCCAATGCATCACACAACAGTTGGGGTTCAGGGTACAGATGTGAGACTTTTTCTGTCTTCAAGATGGCAGGGCCAGTTTCCCTGTGGTACTCAAGATGGTCACAGAAATTCTAAATGACAGCAGTTGTAGGTCAATGATGACACTTAGAAATTAAGAGTATGTTGTATACGTTGTGAATATTTTCTGAGTATCGAATGATTATTATATAGCTAAGCTATAGCATATAGACTATGCTGAGAATATTAACGTTGATTATGTGTCAATAAATTGTCACAACTGACTTCTGAAAACAATTTTCATTTTTCTGCTCATTGTCCTTTTAAAGTATTGTGATGTTTGAGCCTGATAGTCAGTTTGAAGGGATCTGGAATCAACTTTGAAGACAAGCTTCTGGGCTTGTGTGTGCAAGCATTTCCCGAAAGGGTTAACGGAGGGCAGAAAATACCCTCAGTGTGACTGGCACCTTCTGACAGGCAGCCCAGATTAAAGGGGCCTGAGGAGAAATCATGGCTGTTGCCTTATTGACTTCACTTTAAGCCACTGAGTGCATCTGTCTCTATTGCTGCTCCTACTTCTGTTGTCATTCTTCTCTGACATCACATTTCAGCTTCGTCAGCCTTGGTGCAGGGATACAAGAGGAATCTTCTAGATTTTAGGCTCAGAGAATAAGACCACAAGAGCATCAAACTTTGGAAATTGAATAGAGACTGAGTTATTCCCTCACAAGTGTTCAGATGGTTATTATTGAATTACCCAGAACCTATTGGTGAGCTGCCAAAATATGTATACAGTATGAATACATATCTATATATTCATTATATCAAATACATTTCTGAAAGAATGTCTGATTATGGGTTGAATATTCCTGAGGTCAGTCATGAAAATAGCCTGATATGAAAATAATAAACCTCTATAAAATATAGTGATATTTCTTTGTCATTTTGGTATACTGAATGTGAATTTATAGGTGACAATGTCATATCACAATTTTAAAAGTTAGGTATCTCTGCTAGACAAACTTGTATAATACAATCATTATGTCTTTTCTAAAATGATACCACATCAGCTATGGGATTTTTCTGAGTCTGAACAATTCTACCATTTTGATAGGAGGAAGCTGATGCTAAAGACTTCATTCATTCTCTTCTAGGCAACTTAAATGCTAGGGAACACTAGATTTTTTTCTTATTGTCCATGTGTTATAGAGAACTTCGGAATCTTCTTCAATTTTATATCAATAAGAAAATATGTAATGGTTTATATCAGATATGCCCTCCCATGGATTCTGCCTTTCACCCATAAACACACAATTAATTTTAGAAGTCAAGGTCAGCAATTTTGTTCTTTCAGAACTTCCTTCTCCCCTAGACTGGATCAAACTCTGGGTGTGGATTAGAACAACCTTTTAGCTAGTCTCCAAATCTTCTATGTGCACTAAGCTTTATATCTTTTTAAATTTAGATGTTTACTTTGACATGCCAAATGAAAGTTTTGGAACACAAGCCTCATTCTTTTCTCAGAATACAGGTTTTAATAGAAAAACTCTTGGCTTTCTAAACTGTTATTTTTTTCTATGAATTTTAAAAGCCTACTTAGAGGCTCAAAATGTAGTGAATTAGCTTTCTTTTTCTCTGGTTTTGGCTCTGCGGGTCCTTTCCTGTAGGCAAGTTTAAATTAGGAACAAAGAAAATGTCTGTTAGTGTATTTAAAGCTTATCCTGGCATTTGGTAAAATAATGGAATTGTTGAGTTACATACATGACATGATTAACATGAACTGCTTTCATAAATGGTGTACAAAACAACTCAATTTAGTGTGTCTATGTCTAAGACTTCTAGAGCCAAAGCCTTTTAAACTTTATTCAATAGTATAAAATGTATCTACCCAGACAGTATCTACTTACTGGGTTTCTTCACTATATATTTAAGCCATAAAAAATAGAGAAGTCCATTAAATGCCATTAATTTAGCATGGCTGTTTCTGACCATTGGTAGCTGTGTTCTGAGGAGAGCTGCGTGTATTTGACCACCAGTTTCCTGTCCTCAGTCCTCTTGTTGCTTTGTTTTAGATTTCTCATACTTAATTTTGTTTTTTTTTTATTTATACCTTACCTTCCCTTTCAGAAATTATCTAGTTGATAATAATGTACACATCTGTTTTTTTTTTTTTTTGACCCTGTACTAACCATATAGTCTTTAACATTCTTCCACGTACAGAGTTCAGGTTAGACAACCAAGTTTTTTCTAATGTAAATAAAAACAATGAAATGCATCCCAAACTACTATACAGCCATCATTAATTGTATTAATTTATAGCTTAAACAGCTTTCATAATTTTTACATTCCCCATGCTTATAAATTTAGACCTTTTTTGAGCTATGCCAATCAACTTAAGAATATCTCTTAAGTTTTTCCCTACTGAAAAGTAACCCTGTATTAGTTTATACATGGTTTTTCTATTGATGTAATCTCACATCTTTGAATCTCCTGTGAAAAATTACAAAATTTCTGGATTATTGAGTAACAATCTTGATTAAATAAAACACAAATTATCATCAAAAAATAAAATGTTTTTATATTCCAGGAACCTCATAAATAAATCCAGATATAACATGTCAATTAAAGATCATTCCAAGTGCCTTCTGGATCATTTTCTCAGAGCCTCAGGTGTGGCGGGTTCAGGGTAAGGCCCACATTATATTAGTGAGATATCCCAGCATTTGCTGAAAGCATTGCTTCTGAACATTAGCTCCACAGAGCAAGGGCACCACTTTTCTCCCATAAACCAGTGCCTAGATACTAGCAAGGTCTTAGTACATATCTATTGAGCAAATACATTTATATCTACTTTCTTTACAGGACTAAGTCACAGCTCCTTGTGACCTTCACTGCTTCAAAAAGTTAGCAAAATATGCAAGCTTGTAACTCTTCTTTCATATTTATATGATGCAAATAAAGTCTAGAATGCTTCATCCTAAAAATAAAGCATGGCCGCAACACCCAACGAATTTTGTGACTTGTTTAAGATTGTGACAACTTTCTATGTTCAAACTCATATCTTTATTTTAGGCTATTTTTGAAACAGAAAGAATAAGAAATAACTGCCTATCCTAAAAGATATTTATAAATACTCTGTAGCCTATTATACTTAAACATTTTTTTTGTTGTTACAGGTATTTTTGTCAGTATTAAATAAACCTAGACATACCTGGAGAGAGAGGTCTCAATTTTGAAATTGCTTCCATCAGACTGAACATGTCTCTGGGGATTTTCCTTGATGATTGACTCTTGTGTGAAGGCCTGGACACATTGTATGCTGTGCTGTCCCTGAGAAGTATTTAGGTATTTAAGAAATGTAACTGAGAAGAAGGCAGAGAAAATAAGCCACTTAGCTGCTTTCCTTCACGGTTTCTGCTGCAAGCTCCTGCCTTGAGTTGCTGTCCTGAGATTCCCCAGTGATGAGGTAGATAAGAAATGAAACAAATTTTTTCCTCCCCAAATTGCTTTTGGTTGCAATGTTTATCACGGCAATGAAAAGCAAACAAGGACACTTGTTTAGAATTTAAAAATAGAGATTGATGTAGTTTTTAAATAAATGTATACTTAGATTAAAATGTGGATATTATACAGCTATTTCTAAAAGAGCTGCCTCTTTTAGAATGTAGAAATTTAAGAAAAGTCTTTAGCTTACAACTTAAATTAGGTGCAATAACTTATCACTTCAATTTTTGCCTTTTTACTTCCTAATTTCATGGATGTTTCACCTCTACTTTTAGAACATAATCCCAAACATTTATATTGCCTATAAAGTTCTGAATGAGCCCATGCCTTTCCTCAATCTTCCTTTTCTTCTTTTCTCCTCTGAGTGTCTTCAAATATTAAATCTTCCATAGTCTTTCCAACCTCATTGCTACTTACCACATTATCTAAACCTTTCTATTCCTTAACCAAGGTTTCTCTGTTACTCAGATTTTAGCTCAAATCACCCTTTTGATTCTTTTCCTTTCCTCTGTTAGTAATGAATACAAAGGGACTTTTACAGAGTTGCACTGTTACACACACTGTTCCTTGAGCTCAATTAAAAGTTTTACATTGCTTTTAAATTTAATTTATTTCTGTTCTCCACTGAACTATAAACTGCACAAAAATAAGGAAGGTTTGCTTTGCTCAAAATTGTATGTTCAGTAACTAGCACTGAGATTAGCACACTGAAATATTTGCATCTGCCTTCTCTTGTTTCTCTGACTTTAAGCCATGTATCATTTATTTATTTACACACTCATAAAACATAAGATTCGATTTAAGAATCTAATAAACTTCTGATACTCCTACTGTTTCCTATTCTGTTTAAAATAGTCTATTATCAATAATTGGTCAATTGTAACCTAAAAATAATAATCTGAAAAAAATTCACTGTATTATTAGTTAATTGAGGTATTATACAAATGTAATCCCAATACTGGGAAGGTTGAGGGAAGGATGAGTTTTGAGGTAGCATGTCTCTAAATAAATAAATTAAATGAGAACTTAAAGATTGGAAAAAATATTTCTTTGATTTAACAATTGGAAAAGACTCATTCTTCTGTTTAACAAAAGCTATCATGTTCATATATGTAAAACTTAAACATAGTATTTATAAATGCAAAATTAGTCATGTTAAACGTATATCGAATTTCATTTGGTTAACTATGGAGAAAATTTTCAAGCAAGCATACAGGGAAATGGTATAATTGGCTTGACTTCTAATGGGCACTAACAAGCTGATCAGAGAGCACAGGAGGAAAGGGTGAAGGAGAAGGCTAACACTTCAGGCAATGTGTTGCAGCTACCTCCTATATGGCGAACATCACCAGATCATCATCTCAGACAGACAATCCAAAACAAAATTCCATTCTTGAGAAGAGCTAAAAATAGAATTGTCTTTACTGCTTTGTCTAGTTCTAATTCCTAAAGAGTCAACTGCTAGCCCCTTCACTTCCATAGACTAGGAAAATATAAAAATAGATACAGATAATACAGTTGTAAGTAACTTATAGGAACTTACACATATCAGGAAAACTGAACTATGCTTTAAATCAGAGGCATCTCTTTGTATTGTATGAAGAACAATTACTGAAGCATTTACACAGTGCTAGTTTCTCATACACCAATATTTAGTAAATACTGAGATGGTAGATGTAAATGCAGGAAAAAAATGCAGGTCACGGGAGAACTCAAATAAGTTTAATAGAAAAAAAAACACTATGATTCAATTATGTGTCTGCCTTTTCAGTTCTCTAAATGGTTTGCCAATTCTTTGCTTCTGATAATTTATACATTTGCTTTCTTGTTTTATATCTAATCACTTCCTGTTAGAATTTCACATCTTTCTCCAAATACTATTTTCTCAGAATTATCCAATTTATTTTTGCACTTGTCAAACTTTTTAAATTATGAGAGAGCATATGTACATGTTGGGTAATTATGTATGTGTTTTTGTAACACTCTCCATCATCCTTTCTTGGTGTAAGGGCAATAAGGTATGAAGCAATTAGTATTGTTTTGTTCATTGCTGTATTCCAGTGGGCCATCAAGATGCTTTGATCACTTTTGGATGAATATAGAAATGAGTGAATATCATTTTTATCATCTCTTTTCCAGCATTGATGATGCTAAACAACACACATTTCTTGCCATATTATCTGATTCTCCCTATAAACGATAAATTTACTTTTAAGGTAGTTATGGCCCTTTAAATTCATTTTTGGTGTCTTGTAAGTCCCTTAAATAGCCGATATATGATTATTATTATTTGAATGAACATGAGTATCATATTAATGTGAATTGTTAGTAGTGCAATATGTTTGGAGCATATGGGTTGCAAGGTAGGAAGAAAATCAGACTGACTACTTGAAAATTGACCATGATAAGCATACATTTTACATGTGAGTAATTAAAATGGGAAAGCCAAAGCAAAGGGTATTTGGAATTATCAGATAATGAGACATAAGGTCAGAGAAAAGTTATTTAGGTCGGATGTGCAGAGTTCTTCGGCAAACTCTCCTACAAATAGACCACAAATAGTCAGAAACCATTTCCATATGCTTCCATTCCTTAGCAGATTTTGACTAAAGCCACATCACTCTCTGTGAAGGAAATTTCAGAACACTTTCCTGGTTTGGTCCCGATGACAGCTGGTGGAAACTGGGAGGTCACAAATCATCTCTAAGAAGCCAAGCCCTATGGAGATAGTTGGCTTATGTCATGAATCATTTTCAAACAATTTTCTGTTAAAAAAAAAGGTCACTCATTACAAAACTTAAACCCTGAAACACTTATTATTTTTTATACTCTATAAATATGTTGGAAGGACAAACATGAGTTGACAAACAGCATGAAGTTAAGGAGACCCAAGAGCCACCTCAGATTTGCTGAGGAAAAAATTATGAATCGAAGAGTGAAGTACATATCTTGACGAGTTCCATTGCTGTATATCATGGAGAAGATGATGAAACTGGGATGCTGATTGTGATGTCACATTTTAGCAATAGTGGTAATGAAAGACTTCCAAGTATAGTCACGACAGAAGCATGTTTTGTTCAAGGCAGAATACAGACATCATATTCTACCTACCCTTTCTCTTTAAGTTTCCATTTCAGTTCTCAGACATTTTGGTCACTGTAATTACAGTCTTTCAGACTGGAGCTTTCCCTTCTCCTCATTTACCACCACATCCCTTCTCCCAATGATCCATTCCTTTCCCTTTGCCTCCAGAAAAGAACAGGTCATCTAGTGATACCAGACAAGCATGTCATATTAAGATGCAATAAGACTATGCACCAACTCTCATATCAAGATTGGACGAGGCAATATAGTATGAGGAAAAGGGTCCCACAAGTAGACAAATGAGTCAGTCTCTTGGAGTTCATATGAGCTTGCTCAGTTGTTTTAGATAGCCATGCTCTCTTGGTGTCTTCTATCTTTTCTTTCTCCCTACTCCTCCTGTTTCCTCTTACACTGGATTCCCTCATCTCTGAGGGGAGGTTTTCATGGAGACATCTCGTTTAGAGCTGTATGTTCTAAGCTCTCTCTCTCTCTCTCTCTCTCTCTCTCTCTCTCTCTCTCTCTCTCTTTCTACATAGTTTCCATCTGCTGCAGGAGAAAGGCTCTCTAATAATGGATGAATAAGGCACTGATGTATGAGTATAACAGAATACCATTAAGAGTCATTTTATTGCTAATATTTTTGTTTAAAACAGTAGTATTTGGTTTTACCCTAGACTCTGGCCTATCTAGACTCTGGTTCTTGGTCAGGCAAGCAGTACCAGGTATGGATACCATATTATGGGATAGACTTTAAGTCAAGACAGATATCAGTTGGTTGCTCCCACAAGGTCTGTGCCACCATTGCCCTAACATATTTTGAAGCCAAGAAAGATTATAAATCAAGGTTTTTGTGGTTGAGTTTTTGCTTTTTGCTTTGGGTAGACTGCAGAGTACCTTTCAATGTCATAGACACTAGAACAATGGAATGAAGGTTCTATGTAGGCACCAGTTTGACCTCTTCATGTTCAAAGAGTTCTGTGGGTGTTGTCTTCAGCAATGGGGTCTAGCTACCAGTTTACAGAAAGAAACCTACTATTTCATCAGAAAGGCACCCGGGGTCATTTGGTGGTTTCCATGGTACTGTTTTAGCCAACAACTCAATTGGATGTTGCCTAGTCCCTAGTACTGGAAGCTTTGTTTGGTGACAAGAGATGGCCAGCTGGAACTCCATCTCTCTGGAGACTTTATTAGGTAGGACTGACTTAAGGGGGCAAACCCCAGTCAGCACTAGGGTATGTAAAAAAATCCATGAATGCAATGACTACTTAGGAATAGATCTTATCTATATAAAGGTTAGACATCTTCTGTTTTCTATGTGAAGGAAAAATACAAAAACCTAGACATATTCTGATGGTAAATTTTTCTATACTTTATCTTGAAAAAAAATCATCTCTGAAAAATCTCTCTTCACAGCTTCCTAATAGCTCTACATCCTTTCTCATTGCTTTACTCAGCAGGTTCTCTGAGTAGCTCTGCATCTTTTTACATCTCTCTCTACACCCTTCCTCAACTCTTTCTTTTACAATCAAACTCTAGACAATTATAAGTTACATTCTCAAGGCCTGATCCTTCTCATATCACAAGATAAGTCACACAGTTTTTCTTAGGCTAGGGAGGTTGTATTGACCAGCCAGTGAATAATGCTTAGCCTTGCACATAGCTCAGATGGTTAGGGTTTGCAAGAAGAAAATGAGGCTGGAATTCAAGACAACAATAACAATTATTAACTGGATCTTGAGTGGGAGAGAGTACATGCAGACTAAAGTTGCTTCAAGCTCTGACCTTATATCAACAACAAACAATACCTGGAAAAATGACCTCCTGTATTTATCCCCACAGGCAACCAGCTGGCTTTGAATTTGTTCTGAGTCTAAAGTAGCTGTCTGGGTAAAAGACTGTCTTTGTGACTCAGAATCCTATGTCAATCTAAGAAATGTAAAATATCCTAGAATTATCTCTTTTCATCAAAATTATACAGTTAGGCAGATATCATATTCCTGATTATCCACAGCTATATTTGTGCACAGTAGATGGAATATTTACATGAGATAAATACAAAGCAATGGAAATGTATCCAAAGCTGTTCTTAGGGAAGAAATGAACTTCTTAGAGAATAAATGATGTGGTGCATGAGAGAAATTAAAAATCCAGGCAATTGGTTTTCAAAGTCAGTAGTCCTGTAAGCCTTACTAGGCAGGATGATCTCTATTAGAGATATAGTCTGGTGGATCAACATCTGAATTATCAATTTCCATGTGCTGTATCTTTCCATGGCCTCCTGCAATTAGGATCATGTTCATATATTCTAGGGTGTTTCCACTTCTCTAGGCGTCTATACCACTCCTCAAATGCCCTTCAATTCTAGCCGTCTCTCCCTGCATTTCCTCTCTCAATTCTATTTCCCTTCCCCGATGATCTTCCTGTTCCAGTCACACCTGCCCCTAATGAAACCATAAATTCCACTCTGTTTCCCCCTTCCAAGGAGATCCATGTATTCTCCTAGTCTGTTCCTTTATATATAACCTTTGTGGGACTACGGATTATAGCTTGTTTACCATTTTTAAATGAATAATACCCAAATATAAGCAAATATATACCATATTTATGTTTTCATATCAGGGTTGCTCATTCAGGTTGACTTTTTTTTAGCTCCATCCATTTGTCTGTATATTTATGATGTCACTTTTTAACAGCTGAGTAATAATTCACTGTGTTAATATAGCACATTTTCCTTATCTATTCTTTTTTTGACATACATCTAGTGTAACACTAGGGCCTGCTTATTGGGATTTCTGTCCCATCCAGTTCCCCACAGCAGTTAGGCACAAAGAAAATCACACAGAGATCTCTGTAAGTTATAAAGCTGATTGGCCCATTAGCTCAGGCTACATATTAGCTCGTGTAGCTTATATTAACCCATTGTTCTTATCTATTTTAGCCATGTGGCTCAGTACCTTTTTCAGTGGGGCAGATCACATCCTGCTGGTTTGGTGGTCTGGGCAGGAGTGGGAGGAATCAACTTCCTCCTTCCCAGAATTCTCCTGTTCTCCATACATCATTTCTACTTCCTGTCTTGTTTTCCCACCTATATTTCCTGCCTGGCCAATCAGCGTTTATTTAAAACATGATTGAAAGATTACAGACAATTCTCCCACACCAAACTAGTTTTTTTTTTTTTTCCAGTTTTGGGTTATTGTGAATAAAAAAGCCATGAACATAGTTGAGTAAGTTTCCTTGGGGTAGAATGAATCATCCTTTTTGTATGTTTCCAAAAATAGTATAGCTAGATCTTGAGGTAGATTTATCCTCAACTTTCTGAGGAATTTCTACTCTGATTTTCATATGGGCTGAACGAGTTTTCACTTCCACCAGAAATGGAGGAGTGTTTCGCTTGTTCTACATCCTCACCAGCAAGAGCTGTCATATTGACATATTGTCATACATATCTGACAGAAGTAGTCTCAAAGGGTTTTTGATTTGCATTTCTCTGATGGCTAAGGACGTTGAACATTTCTGTAAGTGTTTCTCAGTCATTTGAGTTTCCTCTACTGAGAATTCTGTTTAAATCTGCACCTCATTTTTAATCGGATTATTTGGATTTTTGGTATCTTTTTTTCTTGAGTCCTTTATATATATATATATATATTTGGGTATTAGTCCTGTATTGAATATGCAGTTGGTAAAAATCTTTTCCTGTTCTGTAAGCTGCCCATTTGTCTAAATGACAGTGATCCAAGCAAATGAAAGACTTGTATGACAAAAATTTCAAATCATTGAAGAAAAAACCTGAAGAAGATATCGGAAGATGGAGCGATCTCTCCTACTACCAGATCAGAAACACTAACATAATAAAATTGACCATCCTACCAAAAGCAATCTAAAGATTCAATTCAATCCACACCAAAATTCCTGCCCAATTCTTAAACAGATTTTAAAAGGACAATTCTCAGTTTCACACTGAAAAAAAAAAAAAACAAAAACAAAAACTAAAACTGTAAATAATAAAATAATTGTTGGAGGTCCCACCATCCCTGATTTCAAATTGTAGTATAGAGCTTCAGTAATAAAAACAGCATGAGATTGGTATAAAAACAGCCATATTGATCAATGGAATCAATAAGAAGTCCCAGAAATAAATCGACAAACCTATGGATACCTGATTTTTGACAAAGAAGCCAGAAATGCACACTGGAAAATGTATCTTCAATAAATGATACTGGTAAAACTAAATGTTTGCATGCAGAGGAATGCAAATGTATCCATACTATTCACTCTGCAAAAATTCAACTCCAACATACAGCTAAGTACACTGAATTTGACAGAAGAGGAAGTATGCATTAGTGTTGAACACATTGGCCCTGGAAAAGACTTGATGGACAGGACATTGATAGTGCAGGTACTAAGATCAACAATTAACAAATGGGACCACATAAAACCAAAAAGCTTCTGTAAGGCAAAGAAATTTTATTTTCAGAGAAATAAAGGGGTACTAAGTTTTACATTGTTGACATCACGTTGCCTTTATGGTCATGACATATTTGTTCTAATTAATGAACCGATTCTAATACATGGTTATTAACAAAATCCATAATTTTCTCACTCCTTCTTAGTTTTATTTTGTATTCTTTTGTTCATCTAAGGTTTCAAACAGCAAAGTCACATAACTTCCAGCTTCCTCATTAGGTTTTTCTTGTCACTGGTGATTTTTAAGGCAGTTCCTGTTTTGAACGACCTTTATAACCATGAGAAAATTGGTAAAGCATTTTGTAGCATGTCTCAATCTTGTAATTTTCTTTCTGGTTTTTTTTTTTTCTGATGAGCTTGGGATTATAAGGTACTAGGAGTTGTACCACAATTTTAAGTACTATTTTTCACATTGTGTGGTACATATGCTGATATATGACATTAACTGTTGATGTTAACCTTGATCACCTTGTCAGTTTATCCCCACCCCACCCCCTGCCACAACTTGCTATTTTCCTTACTATTTCCTCTAAGTTTTGGGTAAAGAATGTTGTATAACCAGTAGCTGAAGGTTGGTAGTTAGGCTGACTGACTTCAGAGTATCTCATTGGTTATTTGGAATTCTTCTGAAAGAATATGATTTGATACCAACATTAAAAATATATTTATTTATATACTTGATTCATAAATATTTATTTAAAATTTATTCATAAATATTTATACTTGGGGTTATAATAAATATTACTTAATTTTTTTAAATAAAATTGTTTCAGATTTGGCAGACCGGAGTAATAGAGCACTGTCTTTACACCATGTTGACTTTAGATTTTCTTGGATGACAGAAAATTCATTGGTACCTGCTTCTTAACTTGGTATACAATGTTAGCATTTTAAGTTCTTGTTGCTCTGACTTTTGCACCATGATGGACTGGAACTTCATTCTATGAGATGGAATAACACTGTTGCCTAAGTTGGTGTTGTGAGGGCATTTTATCACAACAACAAGAAAGTAGCTAAGATGTTCACTGATGTGCA
Source organism: Alexandromys fortis (assembly GCF_014885135.2). Lineage (NCBI taxonomy): Eukaryota > Metazoa > Chordata > Mammalia > Rodentia > Cricetidae > Alexandromys > Alexandromys fortis. The sequence continues at coordinate 13,920,619 of NW_026067933.1, forward strand.
AACCTCCATCTTTAGTCTCTGCCTAAAAATTTATGAAGCAAGCATGAGATCTCACTGATATCTCCAGCTTTTTTGATTTATTCTAGTAACCTAACTCACTGATTTATATGTTCATACTCCAAAGGTGGGAACTGAAATGTTTCTTATCAACTTACATGTAGGAAAAAATAGGAGCCATAAGCCCACTTGGAAAAGATGATTAGCTAACTGCAAAAAAAATTATTTTCAGTTCTTTTGCACAATTTTAGATTCCTCTCTTCACACTGTTACTTAGGACAGTGCTATTTTCCTATTCTCTCTGCTAAGGTTGTCCCATACATATGTGAGACAGCAAGACTTGTCATTCTTTTTTAAGATTTATTTGATCTTTTACATAATTAAAAAAATCTGTGAGAATTAAAGGGCAATGAAATGAATCTTCTTTTTAGTGATTTATTTTTATTGAAAACAGAATCTTCTCTTATACAATACATCCCAACTAATTTTCTCTCCCTCACTTCTCCCAACTACTTCCCTTTCCCCAAGATCCTCTCCCCTCTCTGTCCTCTTGAGAAAAGCACAAGCTTCCAAGAGAAGCTTGACAGCTGCTAGAAAAACAGATCAAGATATAATAAGACAAGGCTAAAGTTCTCATGCCAATGCTGGACGAAGCAACAGAATAGTAGAAGAGTCACAAGAACAGGCAAAAGGGTTAGAGATATACCAGCTCCCACTGTCAGGTGTCCTACAAAACCAAGCTAACAATCACAATATTCATACAGAAGACCTGGTACAGACTCATGTCCTTCTTGTGTTTGTGTCTTTATTCTCAATGTACCCATGTGAGCCTTGGATAGTTCAGTAGGCTATATTCTCCTGGTGTCTACCATCCCTTCTGACACCTGCAATCATTCCTCTCCCTCTTCTGTGAGGTTCCCAGATCTCTAAAGAAAGGGATCTGATGAAGACTTCCAATGTAAATTCTCTACATAATATCTGGCTGTGGGTCTCTGGACCATATATATGCCATCTCATCTGCTGCCAGAGGAAGCCACACTAATGATAATTAAATAAGGTATTGATCTGTCTTCTAATAGATAAATTTGTTAATGAACGGAATAGAAATTTCTTTTCAGAAGAGAAAATGCAAATGACAAATAAATACTTATAAAATTGTAAATGTGATGGCTAATCTTGGTTGTCATCTGGCTTCAGTTAAAAACCAATTTGATGGTAAGTCCTGTGGGCATTTTCTTATTAAAATTACTTAAAGCAAAACATATCCTAAACCTAGATCACACTTTCTGGTAGCAAAGCACATAAAAGACTAGGAAAAAAAAAGAAGCTTTGCTTTTTAAAGTCTGCTTGTTCTCCCTGTTACTGGCTACATTTTAAACCTAGCTTTTTCAGTATCTCAACATAGACTAAAAATCAGTACTTCTCCCAGAATCTTCCAGGACTCCAGCATCAGACTGGAACTATAAAGGTATCTAACCGTGTGGATTGAGCGACTCTCAGAATCTTAGGCTTTCTTTTGTGAAACATCCATTGTTGGACTACCTGAACAATGTTCTGTAGAGTCTAATAAACCATATATATGTCATATGTGTATATATATATATG
>NW_026067933.1:13922231-13929485 GCF_014885135.2 Alexandromys fortis
TATATATAATCAATTTGTTTCTTTAGAGAACTCTGACTAATATCCTTATTTGGTAAACTGCTTTGATACATCACTTCACCTCTAATGGATATCATCAAGGTAACAATTGACTTCAAATTCTGGTATAAATGTGGGAGAAGAATGATATTTATTCACTGTTGGTGTGATTTCAAGCTGTTTGAATCTTTATTAAAATCATTATGGATGTTTCTCCAAAACCAAAAAAATAGAATTACTGGGTGATACAGTATAGTCCCAAAGGACTATAGATTCTATCACAGAAATACTTGCACATTTACATTTATTATAATTCTGTTAATTTCAGTTAATAATACCCAAGAAATGGAACAAGCCTAGATATCAACAAACAGATAAATGGATAAAGGAAATCTGGTATCTGCACAAACAGTACAGATTATATATTACATGGCCATAAATAATGAAACAGTGACATTTGCAGAAACATGGATAAAGCTGGAGATGTTCATGCTAAGTATAATACTCCAGGTTCAAAAAGACAAAAGCCATATTTTCTTCTCCTATGCAGAGAATATTCATACATGTATATGTACTTTGGGAGTGTGGGGGTTATGAAGCACACAAAGGGGAACATGAAAGGAGAAGCGGTCTTAAGGAAAGAGAGACAGACAGAAATTAAAGATCAACAAAATACGTGTGACAGGAAAACAAAGGGGGCCACATAGCAAGAAGAGAAGAAACAGAGTGAGGCACAGAAAGAAGAAAAGAAGAAAAGGCACTGGGGAAGAGAGATGAATGTGGAAAATTATGAAAATGCCATAATGAAGCCCATTACTTCATTGCTAACTTAAAATAAATGAATGTCTTATATCCATAACTGCAATTTAATGCAAAATTGTTTTAAAACCTAAGCATTTGTAAACATTACCTCTTTCTCTTGGGAACGGACTGTCCCATTACAGTATCTTTATGTATACCCTTACATTCTTCACCTCATTTCCACATATATTTAAAAGGAATACAACTTTACATACTTGCTGTAGATTGCTTTCTCGTCTGTATTCTCTGCCCTACCTTCTGGTGATTGACAGTCTGGATAGAGATCTTACATGAATGTTTCACTGTTCTTTAAACTTGTACTTAACAATGAAAGAAACATTACACTTGTCCAGTGCTTTTAATGTAGTGTCTCAGGGCACTTAGCCAATTAAACAAACCTTCAGAGCTAAGTGTAAGAGATTTTTACTGATGGTTTTGAAGAGCCTGAAATTTTTTTCCCAAGGTCAGAAAAGACTGTGAAATCATAACTCTGGGAAAAGCATTCCATTTCCATGTGTCACCTAGTCACAAAAGATGTGCCCACAATAATGAGTAGGAAAAAATAAAGCATTTTCTACCTCCCTCTCCCTCCCTCCTGAGAATCAGGTATATTTGGGAAATATGAACCTTGGACTGCACCCAGCTGCATTTGGAAGTCTTTCAATGGCACACTTCTAATCCAATACTGCCTCTAGTATTTAGGAAGCCAGACATATAATCTCTGTCTCTGTAGGGGAGCTAAGCTTTCACATGCTCTTGTTGCCAATGTTGTTTTCCTATTTTTGCCCAAAGACATAATAACTATTTTTTGGTAACTGAGTACTGTGACAAGGCCTATGTTACATTAAGTGAAATGAAGACATTACAGGCTGAATTAACTGAAGATTTTTAAGGCAAGACGATTTGAGAAAGAGTGGTTGAATAAGTTGGGTAAAATTTAAAACTTCCATTTGCAATATTGACTTTATCTCAGCATGATAGGTTGTATTTTTCTCAGTTTATGGTGTTAGTTTCTCTCCTCTCTCTCTCTCTCTCTCTCTCTCTCTCTCTCTCTCTCTCTCTCTCTCTCTCTCTGTGTGTGTGTCTCTCTGTCTCTGTATCTCTCTCTGTCTCTGTCTCTCTCTCTTTCCCTCTCTCAATAGTTATTTAAACAGAGCTAATTATTTGGATAAACCATGCTTTAGTTGATTGGAAACTTGCAAGGATAAAGACTTAGTTGCATGCATTATCTGCCAGAAAGTTTAAATGTAAGAGGTAGTGTGCACAGTAGAAAACGTGTGTGTGTGTTATATATGTGTACAATGTATATACAGCTGTGCACAGGTGTGTGCACCTGTGCATGTGTTCGAAGCCAGTGGAAGCTTTCAGGTTTCAGGTCCGGAACATTACCAGGTTCCACCAGATTAGGTAACAGCAGAGGTCTGTCTAACTTAGTATCCCGCAAGATTCAGAACTCCTTAGTGTTTTAGACATGTGTATTATCATGACAGGTTTCTATGTGCATGGGTGCTAGAATTTGAAATTAGGTCTCTTGGCTTTCTGTCTACCTCTCTAGATAATTTATTTATAAAATAGCTACTTCTGAGTAATTTGGAAAATTTCTGTGACTTTCTTATACCAAGATTTTTATGTGAACTAAGTCACACATCTCTGTATCAACATGATCTATCTGTATCCTTATCTTATCCCACAGGAGCACTCAGGGCACTGAGGCAATGTGCAGTCTGCTTTCCTTGACTCCCTTTCTCTTTGTCTGGGTGTTATGTTCCATGGAACTGACAAACTGACTGTTACAACATGCTACTCTCTCTGATCATGGCTTCATTCATTTCTGTAGTTTTAATATATTGCCTATAGTATATGCTTAACATGGTTAAGATGGACTTTTTTAATCTTTGGGTCTCAAGCCTTTTTTTATTCAGAAAGATAGAAAAGTTTACTATTATTGGTGTTTTTTATTTTCGCCATTCAGACAGGTGTAAGATGGAATCTTAAAGTTGTCTTGATTTGCATTTCCCTGATTGCTAAGGAAGTTGAGCATGACCTTAGGTGTCTTTTGGCCATTTGAACTTCTTCTCTTGAGAGATCTCTGTTCAACTCAGTGCCCCATTTTATAATTGGGTTGATTAGCCTTTTACGGTCTAGTTTCTTGAGTTCTTTATATATTTTGGAGATCAGACCTTTGTCAGTTGTGGGGTTGGTGAAGATCTTCTCCCAGTCAGTGGGTTGCCTTTCTGTCTTAGCAACAGTGTCCTTTGCTTTACAGAAGCTTCTCAGTCTCAGGAGGTCCCATTTATTCAATGAGGCCCTTACTGTCTGTGCTGCTGGGGTTATACGTAGGAAGTGGTCTCCTGTGCCCACGTGTTGTAGAGTACTTCCCACTTTCTCTTCAATCAATAATAGCCTTTGCTGGAGAGGTTGTGAATAAAGGGGTACACTCATCCATTGCTGGTGGGAATGCAAACTTATGCAACCACTCTGGAAAGCAGTGTGGAGGTTTCTCAGGAAATTTGGGATCAACCTACCCATGGACCCAGCAATACCACTCTTGGGAATATACCCAAGAGAGGCCTTATCACACAACAAAAGTATATGCTCTACTATGTTTATAGCAGCATTGTTTGTAATAGCCAGAACCTGGAAACAACCTAGATGCCCTTCAATTGAAGAATGGATGAAGAAAGTATGGAATATATACATATTAGAGTACTACTCAGCAGTAAAAAACAAGGACTTCTTGAAGTTTGCAGGAAAATGGATGGAAATAGAAAACATCATCCTGAGTGAGGTAAGCCAGACCCAAAAAGAGGAACATGGGATGTTCTCACTCATATTTGGTTTCTAGCCATAAATAAAGGACATTGAACCTATAATTCAGGTTCTTAGAGAAGCTAAATAAGAAGGAGAACCCAAAGAAAATCATATAGGCATCCTCCTGAATATTAAACTTCATCAGGCGATGAAAGGAGACAGAGACAGAGACCCACAATGGAGCACCGGACTGAAATCTCAAGGTCCAAATCAGGAGCAGAAGGAGAGAGAGCACAAGCAAGGAACTCAGGACCTCGAGGGGTGCACCCATACACTGAGACAAGGGGGATGTTCTATCAGGAACTCACCAAGGCCAGCTGGCCTGGGTCTGAAAAAGCCTGGGTCAAAACTGGTCTCGCTGAACATAGCGGACAAGGAGGACTACTGAGACCTCAAGAACAATGGCAACGGGTTTTTGATTCTACTGGACCTATTGGTTTCGTGGGAGCCTAAGCAGTTTCGTGGATGCTCACCTTACTAGACCTGGATGGAGGTGGGTGGTCCTTGGACTTCCCACAGGGCAGAGAACCCTGATTGCTTTTTGGGCTGATGAGGGAGGGGGACTTGATTGGGGGAGGGGGAGGGAAAGGGGAGGCGGCGGTGGGGAAGAGACAGAAATCTTTAATAAATACATTAATTAATTTAAAAAAAGAAGTTTACTATTCACTAACCTTGGTCTTCATTATATTCTTGTTACGGCGTAAATTAATGGCAGACAGAATTTATAATAAAATATTCAGCTTTAATAAGGAGAGGACTTACAAAACTGAGGTTCCCACGGAGAACAGGAAAACAGAAGGGAAGGCGGGGAGCACACCAGCAATATTTATAAGTAAATAATATCCTCAGGGGATCCTGCCCTTCAAGCAAAGTGATTGGCTGGGCTTCCCCTACATATTCTGACTAAACTTCATAACTTTTTGCATTCCAGTACTTTGTTGAATTTATTTGGTAGAGAGTCCCATACAATACTTCAGGGAGGAGAGTGGTTTATTTAATTGTTATATAAAATCAAGTAGAGTTCATGCTATGTGCCATTTTAGAAAGAAAGTGCTTATTCACATATTAACACATGCAACAGTTAATAGTAATACAACTTGTTTATGTTTGAGTAAATTCGCTAGATTATCACTGCTTGTGTTGGAGAGACCAGCTTGCAAAAAATCCTATGCATTTCACACTTCACAGCTCATAGCCACTGCCAAGTCTCTTTCATGATTGCAGTTAGGCTAATATAGTTAACTTTAGTTTTCAGTAGGCATATTGGTGGTCTTTGGAGGAAACCAGAGGTTTCCTTCATAAATTAAAAGCCTAATATATAAAATTATCCAAATGATACTGTTATTAATATGGAAAAATATGAAGTCATTATCTAAACTTTTTCCAAATGAATTTGCTTTATTTTTATTCTTTATTTAGTCATTTTTTCTGGAACAGTTATAAATGTTAGAAATCTATCAAATTATTCAATAAATAATTAATAAAACATTTTACTTCTATTAAGACAGTATACATATATTAATTACATAATAAATAGACTTGAAGATACAAGATTACAAAGATCTTTATTCAAAGGACTCCAACAGTTCACAAAATAAACCAAGAATTGACAGATGAAGATACACGAAGACAACAACTTTTGCCCAACAAAGAAAAAAAATTAGTGAATTATTTTTATTAGGCAGCCAATAGAATGGAAGACATTTTTTGTTAGTTATACATATAAGGAAAGATTGATCTAGAATATGTAAGCGCAATACACTACATAACCATAAACGAAGTACAATCAAAATATTTGTTCATGAAATAAACAGAAATTTCTCAGAACAAGAACGTTAGTAATGGACAAAGAAAACATGAAGGAAATATTCAACATCCTTAGCCACCAGGGAAAGATGATACATTGGGAGTCTATCTTACGTCTGTCAGATAACTATTATGAAGACAAATATTTTGTGTAACTTGATAGATACTACAAGAATGCAAAGGTATAGGCAATTTTGTTTATAAAGATGGCCATTGATAAATAACAATGAATAATGAAAAAGTCCAAACGAATCATTGATTAAAAAATAATAAAAACCAATGTCCACTATAGTTTTAACGGCTTGGAGAAAAAAATTACTGCTTTGGTTTTCACAATACAAAATACTAGCACAAAAAGAAAACAAATATTTTAAGATGTTTGTTAGGATGGGGACAAAACTATTCTTCTACACTGCTGTTGAATACATAAATTAGTTCAGATGCTATTGAAATCAACATGGTTTCCCAAAAACCATTATTCATTTATATCACCTATTGAGTTTCACTAGGAAATACCCTTCATAGGCTCATGACACTATTTGTAATATTATGGAGGCTTTAGGAATAGAGCCTTACTGGACGAAGTATGTTAAAGGTGTAGGCTTTGAGGTTTTATAGTTTATACCCACGTGCTCTTCTCTCTGTGTTACTGCACATCTGATGCAATGCAAGGGATGCTCTCATGCTCCTGCTGAGATACCTGTCCTGCTGTGATGAACTATATCCCCTCTGGATGTAAGCCAGAATAAACTTTCTCTCTTAAGTTGCTGTTATCATGAAAACAGAAATAAAGCTAATGTATAGTCAAAGGAATTTAACAATAATACAGAAGAGGTATTTGTTTTTTCTCATTGTTTCTGTTATCCAAGTTATGGAATAAGCTAGTTCCTATCCCCTCATTGTGGAGAGAGAGAGAGAGAGAGAGAGAGAGAGAGAGAGAGAGAGAGAGAGAGAGAGACAGAGAGACACAGAGAGACACAGAGAGAGACACAGAGAGACAGAAAGAGACAGAGAGAGACAGAGAGACAGACCATGATAACTATTTTTGGTTGTCAAATTGACCTTATAAAGAATTAACTAAAATCCAAAAATAGAGGCCACACCTGAGAAAGATCTTTTGTTTAATTCAAAGTAGGTATATTCACTTTTAATCTGACTTTTGAGGTGGGAGGATATTCAAATTTAATTTGTCACTTGAGGCAGAAAGACAGACTTTTAACTTGGGCCTCTCATTCTGTTGGAAGGCTAAATAAGAATGTGAAAGAAGGAAGCCTTTGCTCTTTTTTTTTTCTTTGTCCTCATATTGCTAGCAAGTCCATTCCTTCACTAGTATTTGGGGTTACTGCTCTGGGATTCCAGCATACACTAAAGACCAGCTGAGACATCCAGCCTTGTGGACTGAGCAAGCCAGTAGGTAGCACTCTTCCATCACTTCCTTATCAGCTCTTGTCTCTAGGTTTCTGCCCTGCTTGAGTTTCTCTCCTGACTTGCTTTGATGAACTGTGATGTGGAAACGTAAACTGAATTAACACTTTTCTACCCAAGTTACTTCGGCCATGGTGGTTCATCACAGCCGTAGCAAACCTAACTAAGACAGTGACTTAGTACTAATTCTATTCACCCATATAAAAAAAATTATCAGGGCTGTAGTTTAAGAGCACTTGTGGAAGACATGGATTCAATTCCCAGCACTCAGACAGCTCAAAACATCTGTAACTTTCTTCTAGGAGCTATGATGCTTGTACATTTGTGTAGACAAACACTCATACATAAAATAAATCTTCACAAAAACAGAAGTTATATCTTTTAGAGAAAATAGATGTGACTGAAGAGCATTTT
>NW_026067933.1:13929572-13943237 GCF_014885135.2 Alexandromys fortis
TATATTCCAGCATCTTAGAAAGGCTTCATTCAGTGTTTGGTACTGCTTTCTGAGCTTTGTCACGTTGAATAAGAACTACAAGAAAGATGTTTGAAAGTTGGCCAGTAAAGATGAAGTACCAGTGAGCAAGTCTGTAAACAAGGCCAAAGAGAAGTGGTCCAAAGGCAAAGTTCGGAACAAGATTGATGATCTAGTAATATCTGACAAAGTGACATACAATGTACTCTGTAAAGAAGTCTCAAATATAAGCTCATTACTCCAGCTGTGGCCTCTGAGAGATTGAAGGTTAATGGTTCCTTGGCCAGGGCAACCCATTAGGAGCTACTTAGCAAAGGACTTATTAAGCTGGTTTCAAAATAATGACATCTTGAAATTTGCAGGCAAATGGATGGAGCTAGAAAACATCACACTGAGTGAGGTAACCCAGACCCAGAAAGACAATTATCACATGTACTCACTCATAAGTGATTTTTAAGCACAAAGCAAAGAAAACCAGCCCACAAATAATAATCCCAGAGAGCCTAGACAACAATGAGGACACTGAGAGAGACATACATGGATCTAATCTACAAGGGAGGTAGAAAAAGACAAGATCGGAGCATGGGGGCTATGAGAGAGGGTTGGAGGGGAGGGGAGAGGAAGAGAGAGGAGCAGAAGAAAATGTAGAGCTCAATAAAGTCAATAAAAAAGAAAAAAAAAAGAAAAGGGTCCAAGTAATTTACACCAGAAATATAAGGGATGGAGATGCCCAGCTGCTGGTGAGGATGCATGAACATGTTCAACAACTATAAGTTTAGAAAATTAAAACATTATTAAATCAAAGAAATGAGCAATAAATATTGCTTTTTTCTTTCACTTGAAGATTCTAGATTTTATTTTATTAACATAAATTATATATGTGTATTTATGTATATGTAAGATATATTTGATTATCAAATTACATAAATATCAAATTATATAAAAAGATCATATATATACACACACATATATATATATTATATACCTAAATACAGGTCTGAATATTTTTAATGCTAAAATGTGGGATTTTTAATATGTGGATATAACACATGAAGAAAATCTAACAAATGCACAAAGTGCTGTGGTCTTTGACTGTGCCCTTGGTCACTTTCTTATGCCCTGCTTAGATGTAATCTTTTCATACTACTTCAAATACTGAAAGTTGAAGATGGAATGAGGTCCTTAACCCTTAAGCCTTATTTTCAGCTCCACCTCTTGCTACTCCAGTGAGACTAATTGGACCAAGGCCAGGAAAAGGCATCATACCACTAACTTTATTGGTCAGTTTCTAAAAATCAAGATAGCTTACTCAGAGAAAGTAACACAGTGACACTAATAAAGTAAACATGTGTAGGACCAATATTTAGGGTTGCATCTTAAAGGCCTTCCCTAATTACAAGATTTGGGGGAGTCCCATCCTTGCAATTTTGCTTGCTGCTTTGACTTACCTGTTAAAAATGTTTCATATAGGTCATCTTTTACTTATTAATTTTGCTTATTTTCTTTTTCCTCACAAAGAGCTTGAGTTTCATGAATGATTTCTTTAATGTACAAAATAATGCCTGACACAGAGAAAGTGGTTGATAGGTGCTTGCTGAATATATGAATGAATAAATAAATGAAAGACATGATTTATCACAATGAAAATCAATATGGTATTAGGAAAAACATTTGAGACATTATTTATAAAATATTTTTAAATTGTTTGTAAGTTATACAATTATGTTTCAGAGTAGACACAGAGAAAATAGAGAGCACTAGATGCAAAGCTGCAGACCTATGCATTTTATCAGCATGAGTTTCCAGGAAGCCTTGCCATGTGTACAGTTACATATTGTTCATGTCGGACTGTAAGCTGCCAAACATTCTTTCTCCACAGAGGACATGTAATGCTTTATATTGTGCTATGGGAACTTATGTGTGATGCTTGATTTCAGAGGGGTAAAATACAGCTGGACTCATACTTTACAGAAACCTAAGGCTATAAGGAACAGAAATTAAATCTACAACAAAATCTATATAGATATTCATAATATTTGCCACAGAAACTCCATTTTTTTAAAAAAAATAAGTCATAAAACAATGCTTGGATAAAATGAAACAGAAAGCACTACGTATAAAAATAGATTACACATAAGGACAATCATATGTTTATTGATAGTGGTGTAACCTTGAAAAAAACTTCTATTTTATTCAAAAATTAATTGTTACATTTAGTCAATAAGATATTGAGTTTCCACTATAAAATGTTATATTTTACAGATGAAGTATCTACAAATTATCCTGGTAAGTGAAAAAGAACAATTAAATATTAACAATGTACATTTATCGATAAATATATGTGCAAAGAAATGAAATCATCCATTTCAATTTCACCTGTGGCATTTGTCACAAATGTTTCTTATTTATAGCAAGTATTTTGATTTTGGAGGTATACATACAACATGTGAAATTAGAAAAATAGTAATGTAAGAAAAGCAAACATGAACCGACCACATTGTGTTTGTAAAACATGAAAACCGTGATGGTAAGGAAACATCTGGAATTTTTATTTTTCCCCATATTGTGATTCTCCTACATTGCAGACATGAGGGAGAGGAATAAAACAAAAAGCAAAAGTCAGAATCTTGATTGAAAAATCTCTCCTTATATGACCTTTGTATCTTCATGATTCTCCACACAGACGCTTAAGTCATTTAATTCTAACTGTCCTTCAAGACTGGCACAGCAAATGCCATTATATTCTGTTACAAAGAATGTGTTAGTCAAGACTCAGATACATTAAACAACCTGTCTGAAGTGACATAGTTAAAAGGAAAACAAAGCAAACGAAATAAAAATATCTCTTCTAGAGATCACTTTTTTCCCGTTGCTTAATAATTGTGCTGAAAACCTCGGTGAAGGGAAAGACAGTGATTGTATTCTGAATGTTCTTCAGTTGAGCTTCTATTAGCGCAGACAGCTGGGAAGTCATTGATTGCCCCTGAGAGATGATGAGATTGTGCTACACAGAACTTGGCCATCGTTACCATGTGATTTTCAATTAAGAAGAAAATCAAAAGTATCCTGGTGTCATGGTCATAACCTGAAGGGTTCAGACGAGTTGCAGGCTGCATACAAATCAGGGCTAATCATCCATCCTTGTACAGACAGCGGGATTTCAGGGACATGGGCTTTAAAGCTTGCAGCACAGCTCTTTCATTTTACACGTCATTGCTGTTGTCATTTGTGAATTAAATTGTTTTTACATTTGGGAGCACTTAATCCAGAGGGTTGATTGAGCTATCACTACAATGATATGGAGATTCAAAGTGTATTGTGAGAACTGAGCAACCTGGAAGTTCAACAAGGCTGCTGGAAAAAAGTTGAAACAGCTCAGGCCTTCAGCCATCCAAATCTCCAAACTTTGTACTTAGTGCAACTAGGCTATCAGTCTCAGTCACAGACCAGTGAAATACAATGGGATATACAGAAAGATCCAATAGTATAAAATATGTAGATGTGATGATCACATTTGTTTTGCTTTGTTTCAATGTAGTGCTATAGAAAATTTCAAGAATAGAAACTTGGGATTCCTAATTACCTTATGGTGAAAAATGTCTGCTTTACTAAGAAACTATGAATAATATCACGTGATATGCTACTATGGATTTGCCACATGGCATGAGGAGACACAAACATGCAGGAATGCTATAATCATGTTTACTGAAGGCCTTTGCTCAGATATTGCCTATGGTCTTAATAATTAAAAAAGAAAAAAAAAAACAGGAAGGAATCCTTTTGGACTTTATTGTAGAGAATACAAAAAGGACATATCTACCTCATTCTGCTTTCTACGTCTTAATTGCAAAACAAACTGCAGCTGTCAGAAAACAAAATTGAGTTGATTGTCAATTCTATTGACAGCAATAGCTTAATCTTGTCAGTACAAATAACACAAAGCAGAAAATATGTGAATTGAATTCTTGAAGCCCAGAAAGTTCTGCTTTGTTTTTTTTAAATATAATTTTTTATTGAAAAAAAATTTCCGCCTCCTCCCCGCCTCCCATTTCCTTCCCATCTCCCTTTTCCCCTCATTCTCCCTTTCCTCTCCCCCTTCCCCCCACTCCTCTCCCCCTCCCTCTCCAGTCTGAAGGGCAGTCAGGGTTCCCTGCCCTGTGGAAAGTCCAAAGTCCTCCCCGCTCCATCCTGGTCTAGGAAGGTGGACATCCAAACTGGCTAGGCTCCCACAAAGCCAGAACATGAAGTAGGATCAAAACCCAGTGGCATTGTCCTTGACTTCTCAGCAGCCCTCATTGTCCGCCATATTCAGAGAGTCCGGTTTTATCCCATGGTTTTTCAGTCGTAGTCCAGCTGGCCTTGGTGAGCTCACAATAGATCAGCCCCACTGTCTCCGTGGGTGGGTGCACCCCTCGTGGTCCTGACTTCTTTGCTCATATTTTCCCTCCTTCTGCTCCTCCTTGGGACATTGGGAGCTCAGTCCAGTGCTCCAGTGTGGGTCTCTGTCTCTATCTCCATCCATCTCCAGATGAAGGTTCTATGGTGATATGCAAGATATTAATCAGTATGGCTATAGGATAGGGTCATTTCAGGTTCTCTGTCCTCAGCTGCCCCAGGAACTAACTGGGGACATCGCCCTGGGCACCTGGGAGCACCAAATCTCTTGCCAACCCTAAGATGGCTCCCTTAATTAAGATGTGTGCTTCCCTGCTCCCCTATCCGACCTTCCTTTATCCCAAACATCCCGTTTCCCAAGTTCCCCCCAACCTCCCCTTCTCACTTTTCTCTCCCCATCTCCCCTTACCTCCCTCCCCCCCCCCCCCAAGATCCCATTTTTTGCCCGGCAATCTTGTCTACTTCCCATAATCAGGAGGATAGCTATATGTTTTTCTTTGGGATCACCTTCTTATTTAGCTTCTTTAGGAGATCAAATTATAGACTCACTGACCTTTATTTATCTCTAGAAACCAATTATGAGTGAGTACATCCCAAGTTCATCTTTTTGGGTCTGGGTTACCTCACTCAGGATAGTGTGTTCTATTTCCATCCATTTGCATGCAAAATTCGAGAAGTCATTGTTTTTTACCGCTGAGTAGTATTCTAATGTGTATATATTCCACACTTTCTTCATCCATTCTTCCATTGAAGGACATCTAGGTTGTTTCCAGGTTCTGGCTATTACAAATAATGCTGCTATGAACATAGTTGAACAAATGCCCCTGTCATATGATCGGGCCTCTCTTGGGTATATTCCCAAGAGTGGCATTGCTGGGTCCAGGGGTAGGTTGATCCCGAATTTCCTGAGAAACCGCCACACTGCTTTCCAAAGTGGTTGCACAAGTTTGCATTCCCACCAGCAATGGATGAGGGTACCCCTTTCTCCACAACCTCTCCAGCAAAGGATATCATTGGTGTTTTTGATTTTAGCCATTCTGACAGGTGTAAGATGATATCTCAAAGTTGTTTTGATTTGCATTTCCCTGATCGCTAAGGAGGTTGAGCATATCCTTAAGTGTCTTTTAGCCATTTGAATTTCATCTGTTGAGAATTCTCTGTTCAGGTCAGTGCCCCATTTTTTAATTGGGTTAATTAGCATTTTAACGTCTAGTTTCTTGAGTTCTTTATATATTTTGGAGATCAGACCTTTGTCTGTTGCGGGGGTGGTGAAGATCTTCTCCCAGTCAGTGGGTTGCCTTTTTGTCTTAGTGACAGTGTCCTTTGCTTTGCAGAAGCTTCTCAGTTTCAGTAGGTCCCATTTATTCAATGTTGCCCTTAATGTCTGTGCTGCTGGGGTTATACATAGGAAGCGATCGCCTGTGCCCATCTGTTGTAGGGTACTTCCCACTTTCTCTTCTATCAGGTTCAGTGTGTTCAGACTGATATTGAGGTCTTTGATCCATTTGGACTTGAGTTTTGTGCATGGTGATAGATATGGGTCTATTTTCATTCTTCTACAGGTTGACATCCAGTTGTGCCAGCACCATTTGTTGAAGATGCTTTCTTTCTTCCATTGTATACTTTTAGCTCCTTTATCGAAAATGAGGTGTTCATAGGTTTGTGGGTTAAAATCTGGATCTTCTATACGATTCCATTGGTCAACTTCTCTGTTTTTATGCCAATACCAAGCTGTTTTCAATACTGAAGCTCTGTAATAGAGTTTGAAGTCAGGGATGGTAATGCCTCCCGAAGTTCCTTTATTGTATAAGATTGTTTTGGCAATCCTGGGTTTTTTGTTTTTCCATATAAAGTTGATTATTGTCCTCTCAAGATCTGTGAAGAATTTTGATGGGACCTTGATGGGGATTGCATTGAATCTATAAATTGCCTTTGGTAGAATTGCCATTTTTACTATGTTGATCCTCCCAATCCAAGAGCAAGGAAGATCCTTCCATTTTCTGGTATCCTCTTCAATTTCTTTCTTCAATGCCTTAAAGTTCTTGTCAAATAGATCTTTCACTTCCTTGGTTAGAGTTACTCCAAGATATTTTATGCTGTTTGTGGCTATCGTGAAAGGTGATGTTTCTCTGATTTCCCTCTCTGCTTCCATATCCTTTGTGTATAGGAGGGCGACTGATTTTTTGGAGTTGATCTTGTATCCTGCCACATTACTAAAGGTGTTTATCAGCTGTAGGAGTTCTTTGGTGGAGTTTTTGGGGTCGCTTATGTACACTATCATATCATCTGCAAATAATGAAAGTTTAACTTCTTCCTTTCCAATTCGAATCCCCTTGATCCCCTTATGTTGTCTTATTGCTATTGCTAAAACTTCAAGCACTATATTGAAGAGGTATGGAGAGAGTGGACAGCCTTGTCGTGTTCCTGACTTTAGTGGGATGGCTTTGAGTTTCTCTCCGTTTAGTTTGATGTTAGCTGTCGGTTTGCTGTAAATAGCTTTTATTATATTTAGGTATGACCCTTGTATCCCTAATCTCTCCAAGACTTTTATCATAAAGGGATGTTGAATTTTGTCAAAAGCTTTTTCAGCATCTAATGAAATGATCATATGGTTTTTTTCTTTCAGTTTATTTATATGGTGGATTACATTAATAGATTTTCGTATGTTGAACCAGCCCTGCATCTCTGGGATAAAGCCTACTTGATCATAATGGATAATTTTTCTAATGTGTTCTTGGATACGGTTTGCCAGTATTTTGTTGAGGATTTTTGCGTCGATGTTCATGAGTGAGATTGGCCTGTAGTTCTCTTTCTTGGTTGAGTCTTTGTGTGGTTTTGGTATCAGAGTGACTGTAGCTTCATAAAAGGAATTTGGCAATGACTCTTCTGCTTCTATATTGTGAAATACATTAAGGAGTATAGGTATTAGGTCTTCTTGGAAGTTCTGGTAGAATTCCGCATTGAAACCATCAGGTCCTGGGCTTTTTTTGGTAGGGAGGTTTTTGATAACAGCTTCTAGTTCTTCGCGACTAACAGGTCTATTTAGGTTGTTCACCTGGTCCTGGTTTAACTTTGGTATATGGTATTTATCTAAAAACATGTCCATTTTCTGCTTTGGTTTTTATATTGGACTCTATTATATATGAATTATTTTTAATGTTATTTTCTCACAAAATGTGACTTTTTTCATTTTAGCCTTACAGTCATTGGGTTTGAGCACTGTCTTTGAAATATGTTCATCTTTCCAAAAGTATCCATTCTTTACAATTTTTTTACTCCTATAACATGGATTTGGAAGCTAAGTGTGATGACAAGTCTTTTGGGGTGTGGTAGGGGAAGTCAGGGGTCAAGAGGATCATGAAATGTTGTATACTCATCTGTGGACCATTTGTAATAGCCTCAGCAATTCTGTCACCGTTTCCAAAGCTCTGAATTTTTATCCCATTAGTGGTGACTTTAGGTCTCAAGTCCTTCATTTTTTATTTTGAAGTGATGCACTTGACATGATTTAGTTTCAGGGCTCCCTTGATGTCATGGGTGGAATGATTTGATGACAGGGACGTCATGTTAAGCCATCATTCACAAGTCTCACAAATCCTCCCTTAAGACATCTATAAACTCTTAACCAAAAGTCAGAGATGACAAGTGATTATCAATTGTTCAAAATGGATTAACTTTTAATATTAATGCTAATGTTACAGGGAATCTGGATGGTTCTTGTAGTTTAGCGTGGGGATGCAGACATGCATGCCACACCACTGACGTGCTGTCTGATGTGATCAGGTTACGGATATTCAGTGACAATGTACTAGAATTTACTTGTCTTTTGTTCTTTGTTATATGCCTGGTACTAAGAAATTTATACCTAAGATTTTTCTGTGCAGACCATTACTCTGTGTTCTAAGTTCATTCATTCACACATTCAGATATAATTCTTGGGTACCTACTAGAGATATATAAAGGTAAAATTCAATAGTTTTGCAGAGTTTACATTCTAGTGAAAGTAAAATAAAATAAAACAAATAATACATTAGGAAAGGTATAAAGTCAAATATATACTGTCAGTCCCAGAAAATATTATTTTCTAAAACAATTAGCTGATGAGTTTGTTTGGTCTAAATGGTTATCTGTACACAAGAGTAGCACAGATCCATTCAATATTTCATCATGGATAAAGGTAGAGCCCATGATGTTTATGGAGAAGGAGATGCCACTTTCATTAGTGCATGCTCAGGTACAAAAATTTAACTAAGAAGCATAGTGGGACACACACTAAAACAAGACATTATAGTAGTAGGGGGACATGTTGATAAGACAGGTGGTTGAGAAAGAAACGGAGTGTAAAAAGAGCTAAAATTCATTATATAAGCACATAAAACTCAAATAATTTAAAAAATAAATTTAAACTTAAATAATGATAAAATACTAAAATAAATTCCAAGTGAACACATGTTTTTACAATAAAAATTTACCTTTGTGAACATGCAGATGTGAGTCTCTAGCCTAACCTGTATTAAGGTAGCAAGTTTTGGGACTGATCATTAAGTCAGTTCCACAATATTTACACTGATGTCTAGGTTTTAGTCCCTCTAGTCTACACATGGTTTACAACAAGCTAGATTTTATTCCTGTAGATTGTCATTGCTCATGAATTACTTTTGAATTGTTCCTAAATTGCAGGATTACTGAAGCCTCATTATGAGAAACATTATAAAATCTTTGATGCTGACCATTTTCCAAGACAACTTGCCCTTGGACATTTCTTTATAATAGTAAAATTCATATTTGCCTTTTATTTATTACTACTGAAAGAATTTCATCAAATATCAAATATCGGGCACCAACAAAATCATCAGAGGATAGTGTTGACCTAGTCATCAGTGAAAACATTCTTATTTTAAGGATTTGTTAGACTACCTGGATGAGGCTAAGGAAGAATGACTGAACCATGAGTATATCTTACATCTTGAATTTGTTGGACTCTCTGAATGGGCAGCATAACACATTCCACTATTAGTATTTGGTAACAAACATTTGATTTGTTCTTTGTGCCTTATCCAGATGAATAGAGGAGGCTCGGCATGCATATGCAACTTCTTACTTTTGTCACATTTCCCAGTGGATAGTATAATGTGCGAATATTCCATGGACAAATTCTGGCAGTCAGAGAGACGGTCTCCTGCAAGTCATGAGAGATTTTTGGGGAGGTATGATGGCCTAAAATTCTTCAGTTTGTATAAGAAGGACTAAGGGTTAACAGATGGAAGGTAAAAAGCAGAACCAGCTGCAACTCCAAATTAAAAATTGAAGCCATCATACATTTTGTCTACATATGCTACTAATAGTTGTTTTGAAACATGATAAATTGTCCCACAGGGTCAGCATAACAATCTAGTTGGCACAGTGCAGACTTAGTTGCATTCATTATGTGTTCGCTGGGGTTGTGATTAGGGCTCTGCTATTGTTGGTTAAACACCCGTTGTTGAGTCTTTTCTTCAAAACATAAACATGCTCAACAAAGAATCTTATGCATGGGTGCATGCAGCAAAAAAAGCATAGCAGGTGCATTTTTTAGAGAACATAAGAAGAAAGGTGAACACTTAAATCAAAATGCATAAAAGTCTAAATGATTACCTTATCATATAATTCAATTTATCATTTATCACTTGGATTTTTTTGTTTTAAATCTTAGACTTTGTAATGCTATGCAGAGAATACATGAATCTGCATATTCCTTCTCTTGATTATCATCACTAATAACAATCTTGCTTTGGTGCCCTTTACAGTGCACCAGGTGAAATATGTGGCTCACAACCAAATATTTCTAATTTACAAGACTACAGAACTTAAGTGAGGTTCACTTGCTAACCATATATATTTTTTCTCCATTTCCTTCCTTCCTCCTTTCTTTCTCAGAATTTCTTGGCATACCTCATTTGGATTCTGGTTGAGTACATGTTATTAAAAACAGTTTGTAATTATTTCTTCTTACTGTGTATTTCATACCTGGTAGTGTAATGAGTAGTTTGATGTTATAAAGATGCTACTCCTGAGAATTATAGTTGAAGGGCAAGACAAAGGGTTATGAGTAGCCTTTGTGAAGACATCAGTACTTGGAAATTTGTCAAATTTTCTTTAACTAACAATATGTATTTTCAAGAGTTTCTGGATGATGTTTCTTGTATATTTGGAATTATTTCATACTTCCCTACAGGAAAGACAGGTGAGCTCTGTATAGAGCCAGTAGCATTGTCACAGGTGACTGTCAGACTTGTGATTTTGTTTGAAAATTATGGTTTTCTGTTTGCACAAATTCACATGCTGTGTTCCACAAAATTATAATGCCTTCCATCCCACTCAGAACAACGACATGCAAGTTATCTTTGGACCAGTTACGGCTGTGTTTATATATGGATTCAGTTTTCCTTTCCTGTTTGCAATATCTCAGATGTACAGAGCTGTAAAGCAAAGTTCCAAATAATTCATTGGCAATTTTTTATTTTTCCTTCTGATGAAGCCATAAACAACTTAAAAATGAAGGAGACAATCTCTTAAGTGCTCAAGATCAGGGCCTAGAAAATTATAGATTAAACGTTTTCATGGTTGTTTTTATTGTCATTTTCCTCCTGGTTCTTATATATTTTTTTTGTCTTGTGACAGTTTGTTTTTTTAAACTAGACTGTAGAACTGTAGGTGTTTGCTGGACCCTCTTTCTGTTTCTTGATTTAATGCTACACACCACATTTCTCTGCTGCAACCTGTGAGTACAATAAATTTTCTTGTAAACTCAGGATTTCAAGGCTATGACTCTGTCAAGCTTATACTTCAAGAAATCCTAAAATATTTCCACTTAGCAACCCCTTTGCATTACTTTGAAAAGTTTTATGTCCAAAAGGATGACTGTAATAAAAAAATACAACTCAGAGGCAGAGTTTTAAAATTAGTGTATGCTTCGTAAGTGATCTGTTTTCTACAACAATTTTCATTGAAGGGATTTTAGAAGAGAAATAATTTCCCTACATTTACATATTACATACACAAAATATAACAGCTATCCAGATTTGAACTGTCCTTTAAAACTCAAAGCTATGCTCTGCATTTTGACTCTTATTTTGAGCTGATATTTACAGGAACAGAATATGGAAAAGGTAACAAGGTAGTTTCATGTGACTAACCCAAACCTTGCAGGGAATAATTACTCTTCCCAGCAATGACTAAAGGTTAGGATGAGAACCGTGTTTTTGAGGCAAGAGCTCCTCTGTGCACATCTGTGTTTCAGAATTACTCAGGTTAACTTTGGCTTTGATACTGATCTGCCATCCTCAGAATTCAGGTGCACAGTTGCTGATCCTATCAGTAGTTATTGGGACAATATTAACTTACAAAAACTTCCAGAGTGACCTGTCAGTACTTCTGCCTGCCACCGTGTGTGTGTGTGTGTGTGTGTGTGTGTGTGTGTGTGTGTGTGTGTGTTTGGGAGGGATAGGGGAATTTGTGAACTATATAAGCAAGATTGAACAGGTAAGGCTCACTTCTCAAGGAAAACTGAGACTTGGCATTAAATCTGAAATGACACTTGGCTATGAATAAGAACACAGCAGTCACTCAGTGCATCTTAATTTTCCTCTTCTTCCTGATTTGGATAAAAAAGTATCTATAATTCAGTCCAAATCTACTTTGTGTATTGTAAATGGAGACTGCTTGTTCATTTCCTAGTTGTCCTGACCTGAATCATCACACAAAACTATATTAATTGCAACACTGTTTGACCTATTAACTAGGGCTTCTTATTAACTAACACTTATTCTTTTATATCTTAAATTAACCCATTTCTATTAATCCATGTT
Source organism: Alexandromys fortis (assembly GCF_014885135.2). Lineage (NCBI taxonomy): Eukaryota > Metazoa > Chordata > Mammalia > Rodentia > Cricetidae > Alexandromys > Alexandromys fortis. The sequence continues at coordinate 13,941,833 of NW_026067933.1, forward strand.
TTGAATTATTATTATTAATACCACAAGGCTTTGGTTTACTGGAGAGCTTCCAGTGTCCTTCTTCTTCAGCAGCTGTATGGTGTCTCCTTTAATTCTGCCTACTCTCTTTATCTATCTCTTCCAGCCTGGCTATATTCTTTTCTGCCATAGGCTGAAGCAGCTTCTTTATTAATCAATGGGTAATAAAACATATTCATGGTATATAGAGGGGTGTCATAGGAGGCTGCTTGTTTAGTTCCTGGATCCCAAAATAATCACACAAAAGCTTTATTATTTACAATATGGCAACCCTTCAGGAGGTATGTACTCATCAAACCACATTCATCTGGAAGAATTCCATAGGTTCTCATCATTCTCTGTGAAAACAAAAGCAGAACCTTTTTTCCAAAGTAACATATCCTTAGACCCAAATTTAAGATAAAATACCTTTAAAGTATATGTGTTGGTTACTTAGCTCCTTCACAGTCAAAAATTCAAAGAAAAGGCAATAATATACATAATCCAGACTATCTATGTATATCCCACCTTTATGTGACTTGTTTTTACTGTATTACTTTTTAATACTTATTTTATTATCTTTACTCCTTTAATCTATGACTGTACTGTCTGTTTAAAGACTTAAAAAAATTATTTCTTTTTATAACTCTTTATACTTTTTTCTTCTCTCTCCCAAGCCTACATATATTTATCCAACACTGTGATTTGTTAGAGTTCTTTTATGTCTTAATTTGTTCTATTGTATATCTGTAATTCTTTTCTGTCCAGGAGTGTTTCTTAAAATGCTAAGTGCTTCTAAGACTGCCTTGTCTTTGACTCTACCCAGTCCAACATGGTGGGGCAGAGGTCATTTAGCTCAAGTGTGGCAGTTTGGATTAATGAAGACCAATAATAATAGGTATTTGAACAAGTTTAATGACAAAACCAGACTCACGAAACCAAGGTTCCAGCAGAGTACCCGGAGCAGGAAGGGCCGCACAGCATCTGCGCGCCCAATTTATCAGTAAACATTCGCCCGAGGGCAGCCCACCCCCAAGGAGAGGGCTTATCCCTACATCTCCCTCTTTTTGTCTAAATAAGACAAAACTAAACCAAATACAACTATAAACAATAATAACAAATAATAGATATAACAAACAATATTGAGAACAAAAGTTTTACCAGACATTCTATCTCAATAATCTAAATAATGTAGAAAGTAATTACAATTATATAATCTTCAACTCCGTCAAAGATCTGAGAAGGGAATAAATATTACTTAACAAATGAGAGATATCCGAAATGTGCCATAAATGACAGAGACAACAGACTACCTGGGCAATCACCCAAATTCTCGTTCGCAATGTTGAGTCAACCAACTTTGGCTAAGGCCTAGCATAACTGACATACCATTATCAAATGCAAGGAA
>NW_026067933.1:13944983-13958568 GCF_014885135.2 Alexandromys fortis
AGAGGACTGCTGAACTTGCCTAAAGGTGAGATGGTCTTTCGGGGTTCCTGCTTCATGAAAGAGTCTGCGAGACATTCTGCAGGACACAGCAGAAAGTGACTGAACTGTCTTTGAAATTTCCTGCTTCATGGAAATGTCTCTGGAAACCATGGGCCTGTAGGCCAAAGATGGATGCCCCAACGGTACAGAGGAACTTTGGATGACTGTCCAGGCAGCAAGATGTCTCTGTCATTTCTAGAGTTTTGTACTTCTTGTTTACTTAGGTATTATTATATCCTTCTGGAGTCTTTGATGGAATTGAAGAATGAATAGTTATAGTTTTCCTTAATTATGATAAAAGATAAAATAGATATAAATATTATAACTGTAATTCTTGCTTGATAACTGTTTTGTTATATGTAATTTTACTATGTTAAAGTTAAAGCCTTTCTTTTTTTGTTTAAACAGAAAAAGGGGAAATGATGGAGGTGGGTCTTATATCTTATCTGTTGCTTTCATTGGTTAATAATAAAGAAACTGCCTCGGCCCTCATAGGACAGAAAATTAGATAGGTGGAGTAAACAGAACAGAATTCTGGGAAAAAGAAGCTGAATCGAGGAGTCGCCATGATTCTCCCGCTCCAGACAGACGCAGGTTAAGATCCTCCCTCGTAAGCCAGCTCATGGGCTACACAGAATATTAGAAATGGGTTAGAACAATATGTAAGAGCTAGCCAATAAGAAGCTGGAACTAGCAGGGCCAGGCAGTGTTTAATAGAATACAGTTTCCTTGTAATTATTTCGGGGCATAACCTAGCCATGCGGGCGGCCGGGTGCCGGGGACACAGCCCTCCCGCCGCTACTACTTCAACACTCAAGCCATGCTCACAGCCCCATTTTCAAGCACACAGTGGGTCTATGTTGCCATTAAGCAAGTTGTAGCACTCTTCTCAGAAACCCCATTTAAATGCTCAGTCTCCTGAAAGAGTCAAAGTTCGTTCTTGCAGCACAGACCAGGAAGCTGCCATTTTAAAACCGTGCAGCTTTTTTCTGCTACCCCTGAATCAGAAAAACCTCTCTTAAGGGAACTGCTGCACACTGCCAGCTGAAAAAAAAAGTATCTAAACTTTGTTTTCCTATGTCTAGAATTCCTTTCCAAGCTTTCTCAGGTTTTATGTGGACATAGCTAGCACATGTTGGAGCACCAATTTATTGTAGGAGCCTGCTTGTTTGTTTTCTGGCCATCCAGACGCTTGAAATAATCACACAGAAACTTTATTATTTTCAATATTGTTTGGCCAATAGCTTATTTCTGACTAACTCATATCTTAAATTAACTCATATCCATTAATCCCTGTATCACTATGAGGCTTTGGCTTACCCAGTAAAGTTCCTGTGCCTGTCTCCAGCAGGACTACATGGCTTCTCAATGACTCTGCCTTCTTTCTCCCAGCATTCAGTTTAGTTTTCTCCACTTATCTGTCTCTATTCTGCTCTACGCAGGCCCAAAACAGTTTCTTTATTAGCCAATGGTATTCACAGCATACAGAGAGGAATCCCATATCAGAGAAGAATCTCACATCAGGGTATTTGATATAAGTAGTTCTGGGGCTTCATCCCAATCCTAATAAATTAATGTATGGAAATGTGTTGGTTATAAATATGACTAAAGTTTTAATACTTTTGAGTGACATTGTTCCAGATGCTTTATATAATTCATTTGTGAAACCATCCTGGTTATCTTATTGGCTATAGGAAAAATTTAAAGCCTCAGAGCTAGTTAATTTCAGACTATGAATACAATATTCTGTGTTTATGCTTTTATTTAGAATGTGATCTCCAGTGTCTCAATGATCTGAAACTAGCAGTTTTTATTTTACTAAATTTTTCAGTTAAGCTTCTGTTGAATGCATACATATTCTCTACTTGCCATCAGTACACTTGGATCAATGATTTTTCTGGAATTAAATAGCTAGCTATTTTCTACACATGTTTTCATTTGTCACCTCAACTTAGACTTGAAATCTGTCTAAAGATGCCACCCTTACTTAAAATTTACTGTTGAAGTCACATTTATATATCTATGGGGACAGTTTAAGAGCCTAGAGTGTGTCAGTTTTATAAAATAATATATTTAGCCTGCCAAATGTAAATCTTATAGATACACCTGTGATATTTATTTCATTCATAAGATATACCTGTGATTTTGTTTATATTTGAAATAAAAAGTTAAACATAATCTCTATTGGTACATAAGATATCATTTAACAAGGAATTCTAAAAACAGTCTTATAAGGAACAAGAAATGTTTCTTGCCCTAAATTTAACCAATAATCTTCTCCTAATTTTCTAATTATCACTGGATATTCAAATACTGTCACTATACTTTGCAGTGTCTAGTCCAAGTGATGTTTGTAAAAAAGTGCCCAGGAACAGACACATTGTTCCTACCATACATCTGTTCCATCCATTTAGATGAGAAACCATGATATTAAAGCTTGGCATTCAACTTTAGTTGTGATGTTGAAATTCTCTGGAGCTGTTTTTTTTTTTTTTTTAACTTGATGACCTGTTTTTTATATTTATTTTTTTAAAAACCCTTTCCTCATTTTACATACCAATCCCAGTTCTCACCCTCTCCCTTTTTCCCACTCCCCACACTTCCTCCTCAGCTCCCATCTACTCCTCAGAGAGGATAAGGCTTCCCATGGTGAGTCAAGAAAGTGTGGCACATCACTTTGAGGCAAAAACAAAAGCTCTCTTACTTATATCTATGCATAACAAGGAATCCTTCCAAAGAGAATGAGCTACAAAAAGCCAGTTCAAGCACTAGAGATAAATCTTGGTCCCATAGACTGCTCCTGGCACACAACTGTCACCCACATTCAGAGGCCTTAGTATGATCCTATTCAGGTTTCCCAGTCCACAGTCAGTGAGCTCCCACAAGCTCAGGTCAGCTTTTTCAGTGGGTATAGCTATTATGGTCTTGACCCCTTTGCTTATATTATTGTTCCTCTGTCTCTTTGACTGGTCTCTGGAAGCCTGGCCAGTATTTAACTGTGAATCTCTGCATCTGCTTCCATTAGTTACTGGATGAAGGTTCTAGATAACAATTAAGGTATTCATCAATCTCAAACTTTTTAATATCAGATGAGACACTGATATGACTCATACGCAAAGAATCTGAAAGAGTATAAGCAGAACTTCATTTAGTGTACATAAAGAAATTGGAAAAAGCATGAACAAAATACAACTCATAATCACTGAGTGAGCTGAGCTTGTTTTCTTCCTTCATTATTGAGTAGATTACCTTGATTATATTCTGTAACGATTGCTTTTTAAAGCTTGCCTTTATCCTAATTAATTCCATTTAATCAGCCATCAACATTTAATATATTTTCATAAAACATCTTTTATAAAAAACACATCTTTTCACCTCCATAAATCACAGAGTCTATTATGGAGACATGCACACATCAACAATCTCAGCTTTAATGTATTAAGTATATACAAAGTGTGAACAGCTCAAAGGAGGGATAACTAAGTGTGATATTTATACATTAAATAAGCTTATCATATTGGCTATGAACAATAAACCAGATAAAGGACAGTTCATTTTGCATAAGGCCAATAGCATGTGCTAACACATCTTATGTAGAACAGTACAGGGTTAAGAGATGACTAATTACCATAGTGGTGCTGAAACCTCAGGGGTTCAGTGGAAGTGAGAGTGAGGAATGATAGAGGTAGATATTCACAAGGCCATTTTAACTTTGTTCTGGTTTGATGGGATTTAGCTGTTAGGGCAGTATTGATCTGTACTAGTATCTTAGCATCCTCAAAAGTCATGATTTAGAAGGCTGTTATATAACTGTAGTTTCCTCGTAAAGCATTTAGAAGATTGTGATATATTTGTGGTACCCCAATATGAAATTGTTTTCCAGAATTTCATGGAATGACTACAAGAGATGAAACACCATCACTATTTGAATCAGACTTTCATATATATATATATATATATATATATATATATATATATATATATCATGGTTTCCTCATTTCTATTGTAGGACGTGTCCTACTTTGACTTTAACAATTTGATTTGTTGATAATAGAGGCGGCAATTTGACAGACAGGTTATAAACAGATAAGTTCCAACAAAATATTTTCCCGAGAATTGAGGGTCCTTATTTCAGATGTCCCCAGGTTCACTTTGAAAATCTTATTAAACTTCGATTCCAGACCATGCATGAAGGATAATGTGCCTTGCTGTTAGTAAAACGAGGGCTTTTTCTGTGGTAATCACCTTAGATTGGCTCAGAACAGCGTACCCACTTCTGTGGCTGGGTGGAGAGAACACTGTTGCTGACTACAACAATGTCAGTGGAATTTGCCATTCTATTAATCTCCAGCCATGGGAGAGATTCCTTCATAATGTGGTGATCAACTACTTCTGTTATGATTTTATGGAAAAAGCCAACTGGCTAATGCTTTAATTATTGAGGCGATATTTTCACAGGGTTACAGCTCACAATTCACTAAGGATGGTGTCTTGAATATTTCAAGGGCAAATGTACTGGAGGGCATCTTAATATTTGCTTGATATTGGGAAGATGAATATTTTAAAAATTAAAATTAATATACTTATTAAAGAAATGCAGAAACAGGCATGCTTGAAAGTTAGCCGTAATTTCTGCAAGCACCTGAAACTATTATTATAATCCCTAGTACATAGTTTGACTCATATCCATATGTATTTGTATATGTATCTTTCTTCAATGCCATATATTGTAAAATAATACTAATGGTATATATTTTATGAAGACTACAGAAGTCCTAAATTATTATATTAAAATTTTATATTACATAGTCTCATAAATTTCTCAAAATTCTCCTTGCTGGATATTATCATTGTTTTCTACATTTGATCCATGAGAAACTCAAATTGAAAAGCTTTCAATCACATGTCAAGACAATATAGAAGAGCACAAGGTGTTGTTGGGTAGTTTTCTTTTCTTTGTGTTAGAGCTTTGCTGTTTTATCTTGTTTGGCCTGATACTGCCTATATTATAGTACATCTGGCCTCAAACTTATAATGATTCTTCTGCTTCAGCCTCCCAAGTGTTGGCATTGCAGGATCGTGCTTCCATCCTAATTTGCTTTATTTTATTGTAAGCCTCAGTGTTAGAAACTTTGGAACTTCCAAATATTTTCTATTATTATTGCTGTGTCATATAAGTTTTGAAATAAGCTTGATAATTTATTTATCAGTTTGGGAAAATTCTGTTTTAATACTACTATATCCCATCCACAAAATTCATATCTTCTCAAGGAATTAACACTCTCCTTATTTAGTATCAGTCATGCCTGGTTGTTTTCATTTTAGCACAGTTTTACTAAACATTCTTAATCTTTAATGTTTTGTTGAAATAGGAGCTGCGGGGCTGCGTCACCAGCACCCCGGCCGCCTGGCTAGCTTATGCCCGAAATAACAACACACAAACTGTATTCATTTAAACACTGCTTGGCCCATTTCTATCTAGCCTCTTCTAGGCTAATTCTAACATATTAATTTAGCCCATTTCTTATCATTTATGTAGCACTGCTAGGTGTGCTTACCGGGAAGATTCTAGCCTACGTCCATCCTGGGTCGGAGCTTCATCACGTATGCCCAGGAGAGCAAAGCAGGGCCTTTGCTCCAGAGAGCAGAGCTGTCTGAGGAGTCTTACCTCACTTCCTTTTCCTCCTGTTTACTCCTTCCACCTATGTTTTAACCTATCAGGGCAAGCAGTTTCTTTATTTAATTAACCAATGACCTTCCTCCATCAATGTTTTAGTAATTTTTATCTTTTACTTTTAAATTTTATTTTCAGTTTTTTTTCCAGATGTAAATGGAGCTTGTTTTATCTTATTCACTCTTGTGGACTTTATTTTCTAGATAAATAAGATTTCTTAACATTTCACATATATAATCATTTTGTTTATGAATAAAGATCGAACTATACTTTCTTTTGACACTGAGTAATATTACTTTTTTTTTCTTTTTACACTGGCTTAAACTCCTAGGCCATAGAGAAACTTGATTCCTTTCCTGTTTCTGGAAGGAAGTGTTTCTGATCGATGATTGCAGTACAATTTCTAGTTTTCAAACAGAGTGACTACTATCTATGAAGGTACTCTTCTATTCCATGCTTGCAGGAACTGATACATTGTTAAATAATTGTAAATGATTTGCTATTATATGATTTTTTTTTTTTTTGATTTTTGAGACAGGGTTTCTCCGTAGCTTTTTTTGGTTCCTGTCCTCGAACTAGCTCTTGTAGACCAGGCTGGCCTTGAACTCACAGAGATCTGCCTGCCTCTGCCTCCCGAGTGCTGGAATTAAAGGTGTACACCACCACCGCCCGGCTATTATATAATTATTATGTGAATTCTCTAATATGGTATATATAATTTTAATTTTCAAATAGTTACCCAATTATTCCCTTTGAGATACAATCTTCACACTCACAACTTTGTAATATGAGTATATTTACACTCTTTCAGAACAAGACTTAGTATTTATTGTAGCAAGAGAATATTAAGAATATTCAAAAGTTTTTCTGTGATGTTTGTCTTGTCAGTGTTTTCTTTTTCTATATTACAACAGACAATCAGATCCATGAACTTTCTTGCAAGCAAGTATTTCAGATTTCGAAAGTTCATGTTATTATTATGGAAATCATATTCATACACACACACATATATATGTATGAGCATATATGAACATTATATATATTAATTTTTCTTATGATTGATCATTTCTTTGACTAATGGTTTTGCCATGGACATGATTTTTCAAATATTTTTATTACACTGGAAATTTCTATTATCTCACTCTTCCTGATTTCTAAACTATTCTAGAAGAAAATTGTATTTATTAGAACTTTAATGCTTTGAAATTTATTGAAAGTGTTTGAGAACTTTGCTTCTAGCTATCTAGTTAGAGCTCTTAAATATCGTGGCTCTTTTAAATATTGCTTTTTGTGTTTAGTTCACACATCCACAATTGGTCTCCTCTAAGTTCTTGTCTTCTTTATACAAAGGATAATAAATTAGAGAGATACCTAGAGTAACTTTGGAGATTGCTTTGCTGAATAATTTTCTCATTTTTGACTCCAGGTCCTCAACACATTTAGATGCCAAAGCAATTCCTCCACCTGATTTCCACTTCAAAATTGTACTGGAATTTCTATGTTCTGCTTAGGCTTCCCTTTTCTGAGTTATTATTTGGTGTGTATCTCAGCACAGTGGTGTAAAGTCATTAGTCATTTGCTATATTTTTATTTTTACAAGGATCACCATCCTATGACGTCTGTTGCTAGAAGAATGAAAATGGTCACTGCTGTGGGGCAATGGTCTTGTACACTACAAATATTTGTCATTTCTACTGATTTAATAAAATGCTTATTGGCCAGTAGCCAGTCAGGAATTATAGGCAGGGTGACCCAAACAGGAGAATTCTGGGAAGAGGAAAAGCTCCGTCTGCAGTTGTCACCCAGACACAGAGGAAACAAGATCAGAATGTTTCACTGATAAAAAGGTACCACGCCATGTGACTAATATAGACAAGAATCATGGATTAATGTAAGATGTAAGAATTAGTTAATAAAAAAAATCCTGAGCTAAAAGGCCAACCAGTTTATAATTAATGTAGGCCTCTGTGTGTTTCTTTGGGACTGAATGTCTGTGGGACCGGGTGGGACAGAAACCTCTATCAACAAGTCACCTCATGTACTTAGTGCAATTTAATATTTATGAGAGCCATAATGCCAGCTTCTCTGTCTGACTACAGCCTCAGATCAAATCAAATAAATTCTTTAAATTAGTATCAGACCATAAGCTTATTGTAGCAATATATTATTTAGTTAATTTCTTGATTATTCAGTAAAACTTTTCAGATCATTTGCATATCACTCAAAGCCTTTGACTCTAAGACTACATGCATAAATATGTTTTCTTGAACATAGGAAATATATTTTAGAAATGGGATAATTATTCACAAAAAATGCAGCACAATCCCAAATAAAATGCTATTTCTAACACTTTTCAATTGTTCGTTGGTGCCTGTCAAATCTTGCCAAATTGTGATGTAATATTAGCTAAGATTTCATCCCTAAAAGTAACTGTTTCCTTACTGTTCAGCCCCTCATTTTGTCTTAGTAAGCAATGCTTTCCACTATTTCTTTTACAATATCAAAGACTTGTGTCATTTCCTTATTTTAATATTCTACCCTTTTCTTTATATATTTTCCTTAATTTATTGCAAAATTTTATACCAGCTTTTCTGCTTAGATTTAAACTCCTTGAAACCAAGACAACACATTCCCAACTAGAGTCACAGAATTTGATGTTTTCCTAGTGGGTTTCCATTTCATTTAGTTACTATTTCATCATTCTTTCATTTTTTTATAGAAATTTATAGTCTATGCCATTGTGTTCTAGAAGAATATTCCTTATTTTTTGATTTTGCAAAGGGTCACAGTTAAGAAATTACTTTGAGACACCGAAAAAACTTCGGACTTTTGAACAGTGTTGATTCTGTTAAATACTGTGCACAGTTTTGAAATTGAACTTACTAATTTTTCATCTTAAAATGGTCATGACCCTATGGGGCCCAGGACCAGGATATATGGGTTAAAGGTGGAATATGCACCAAAAGATCACATATTTGGAACTTGGTCCTTGGTTAGTGTTGTTCTCTGATGAGATTATGGAGCCTTCAGGAGGTAGAGCCTTGCTGAAGGAAACATTCCATAGGGCATGGACTTTGAAGTTATTTACTCTTTTCCCACTTCCTGCTCTCTAAGCTCCTTGTGCAGCTGAAAGTATTCTCCTGCCATCATAATTCTTTGCTTGTTGATATATCTTGCTCACCATGAAGGAATCTATTCCTCTGGCACTGTAAGTCCAAATAAACCTTCCTTCCCTGAGTTGCTTTTAGTCTTGATGTTTGATTACAGCATCAGAAAGATGACTAATACATCTAGCAACATTTTATTTTCAATAATGGCTTCAGTGTTATGAGCTATTCTTCTCTTAGCAATATTCATAGGTTAGTATTTTTCCTTTCCCCAAAATACAAAATATATGGCAGAAAAACTGCAAATATGTGTTTCAGGGTCCCGAAATTGCTGAAAGTAATCAATTTGAGAGCTTTCACTAGTTGATTTGGAGCATAAATAGCATTCAGAATATGGAGAAAATATGTGAACTGTGTACCATAAAGTGACAATAACTGCATATTCAAATGCATATATATATAATCGTACATGTGTGTATGTGTCTAATGTAATTGTTTAGGAACACATTTAGAAATAAATAGGATTAGGATAAATCAGATTCTTATTTTCATTTTAACAGGGCTACTAGATGTTGAGTTTATTTTGTGTTGTTTTTTATCCTACGGAGTTCATGTGCTCAAAGATCACTGCCATGAGTTTCCAATTCCAAAAACTCACAATGCTTGGGGAAATGGAGTAATTCAAAGAAAAATCAACAGGCCTTATCTATAAAGTCTAAACGTGGTTTAGCTTTGACCTTGGCCTTGAAATATCTTTATAATTAAACTGTGGTTTTTACCACTAAAATTTTGATAAATATCAAAAACTGATTCTTCTCTGATTGAAAATCAGAATTAGAATGCCAGTGGGAGTACTTCGGCCTTCAGACTCTCCGGCCATTTGGCGTGGTTGGTTACAGCATGGTGTTAATGAGGGCGAATTCAGGGATTGGAGCCCCTGTGTGGCTTAATTAACTTCATACTGCGGAAAATCTCTGTTCTGGATCCTGAGATACTGTCTAAATCTTGTCAGCTGTATTATCAATGCACGCAAGTTATAAAGAGCAATAGAGCATTTCATTATCAGCAAATATCCATCAAAGTCAAAAATAATTACCAATAGTGACTCTATAAAATTGTTTGACTTGAAAATATTTATTTGCCTGAACATCCTTAACAATATTTAACTACACATAGATGTGCAGTACCCTAGGAATGCTTTACTTGAGTACTTTGCACCTTTGAAAAATATAATTTTTAAAAATACCTCAAGTCTCCACTAGGTAAAGGAAATAGTATATTCTCTAAGTATCATTTTTTTCAGAACTGCTCTCTCTCCTTATCTTGATATTGTTGACATTTCTTTGTTATTTTCTAAGCTCCATGCATTATAAATTACTACAGGGATTCAAACTTTTGTTCCCATTTTTCCCAATTACTCATTTATTTATATAATATTGACCAGTTAAATTAGTTGTTGAAAATACTTTTGTGAATTCAGGGAAATATGACTGCTGCCATCAAAGATCAAGGTGGATAGAAAGTCTAATCCATAACAGATAAATGATTAAACAAAGAACTACTGTATGTATAAATTAATCACCTGAACTAACTGGTTACTGAGTTGAAAAATCACAGCAATGTGGTGACTTGGATTCCAGGCATATGTCAAGATTAAAGGCAAGTGTTACAGTTTGGTTATGATCGCCTATAGACTCATATGTCTGAATACTGTACCCTAGATGGTTGCACAGTTTAGGAAGGTCATGAGCTTTTAGGATGTAAAAGCTTGCTGTGGAAGTTGGTCCTGAGGGCAGAACCATGAGGTTTGATAGTACTGTCTACTCAGTACTTCATCTCTCTGACTGTACATGCAATGCAGCCAGTTGGTTTCAGCCTCTGACTGCTGTGGCTTTCCCCATGGTGATAGTGTGTATCCTCTCATAGTTCAAACTAAAACGCTCTTCCTATAAGCTTCTTTTCCTGGATATTTTATCACAGCAATAAAAAAATAAATAACTTGAGAAGATTTGTCTTAGGAGAAGGGTCAGATGTGAACAATGAGAAGGTAATTGATAAGCCAAGAAAAGAGGACAAACATTCCTGGTAAAGGGAGCAGTATTTGGAAGTGTCAGAGAAAAATATTCGATATACTGAATATAAGGAAATGTACTTAGTAGGAGTAAGGAAGGAGTGATTGAAGTATACCTTTTTCATGACTGTGATGAAATATCTAAAACAATTGGTAATCATTTAAAACAGGAAGAATTTACTAATAGTTTTTGAGTTTTCAGTTCATAGTGGTTCCATTACTTTTTGTCCTATGTCTGTGCAATGCATCATGGGAAGGGAGGTATGGCAAAAGAAGCTCATTCACCTCACAATGATTGGGAAGTCAGAGACAGAGAAAAGGAACTATGTCCCACAATCTCCTGCCACCAGGAACCATTTCTTAAAGGTTCTATTTAACCAAATGACATCAAATTAGAGAGCAAGTTTTGGAGGAATGTTTAGCATTTAAACTATAATAAACAGATGTACAGCTTCAGATCTGGTGATATCATACTGATTTATTTTATTTTTCTAAAGTTATTTGGAAACTATAAGAATATGTCTTTATTCACTGTTCTAGTGCTGTGAAGAGACACCATGACAAAAGAATTCTTTTTTTATTGTATATCTGCAGAATCTTTATTCTTTTTTTTATTGAAAAAATTTCCACCTCCTCCCCACCTCCCATTTCTGTTCCCCTCCCTCCACTCCTTTCCCCCTCCCTCTCCAGTCCAAAGAGCAGTCAGGGTTCCCTAGCCTGTTTGGATGCTCACCTTCCTAGATCTGGATGGAGGGGGGAGGACCTTGGACAAAAGGATTCTTATAAAAGAAACGGTTTAGTTTCTTTTATACTTTCCAAAAAGTAGTTTGTTATCATTGTGATAGGGTGCAAGGAGGCCCACAGGCAGTTAGGTTGCCGGGGAAACAGCTGAGAGCTGCGCCCTGATCTGCAGCAGCAGGCTGAATAAAAGAGGAGCACTGGCTTGTGCTTTTAAACCTTGAAACCCAACCCTAGGGGAGCATCACCTCTAACAAGACACACCTTCTAACCCTTCCCTGACAGCTCATCAGCTGTTGACTAAACACGCAAATACACGGGCCGATGATGGCCATTGCCATTCAAACTGTCACAGGTTACCAGTGTTTCAAAAATTACTCTTCCTACTGTTTACAAATCACAGAAGAATTAAACCACGAAGAACATTTTGAATCTATTTAAAATTTATTAAGATAGGTTTTTATATGTATATGTAATATGAGTGTATTTTGCTGGTGAATTGTGGGAACTAATGAATCCCAGGATGATTGTTAGCAGTGGATACCCCACCTTATGACAACTAGTGTCAGTGTGGCAATGCTGGAGGAGATGAGGCCAGGGAGTTTAGTGAAGTAGCCACTGATGAGTTACTCTTGCTTCACTAAATAGCTATATACACATGCCCCTTAGAGTGGCCCTGGTTAAACCTAATAAGTCACAAAACAAAATACAAGCAAAACAAAATGAAGTAAAGAGTGGGATAAGGCTTTTAGTGTGAGGTAGGAGGTTTTGGAGATTGGAGAAATATAAGAGAAGGTAGGAAAATAAGTATGATCATCCAGAACGTATTATATGTGTATATAATGTTGTTAGAGAAAAATAACAGTATCAAAATATGAAGATACACCAGATATTCTCGTCACACCTTTCATCTCATCACCCATGAGCTGTAGGCAGACAGACCTCTGTGAGTTCAAGACCAGTTTATTTTCCATAGAAAATTCTGGGTCTGTGAGATCTACATAGTAAGAACCAACAAAACAAAGAAAAACAAAAACAATGCAACACAAAACAGACTCCTTCCCCCAAGTCAACGATAAAACATAACAAAACTAGGAAGAAAATGAACAATATGTAATTGGGAAATTTGAAAAAACAGAACAGAAAATCAGAGGTATGGTTTGGGACCAAAACTTTTCAAAATAAAATTTTCATTTGGCTTAGAAACTGCTTACTTTAGATTATTGAGTAAAAAGATGTTTGATTGCTGAATAAAATGATCTTATGTGCTCTTAATATGTATGGACTGCTAAGCAAATTCTACAACAATGTGTAATTTTAAGTATTAAATTTTATATTTAGGACTCTAATTATTTTTCAAAGGAACAGATTTTTTTCTTGTCTCTGGCTCCAAGTCCAAGTCTTCAGATATGAGTTTATAACCTGGAGTAGCTGAAGAAATGGGAAACTAACGAAAGCTTAACTTCTTCCTTTCCAATATGAATCCCCTTGATCCCCTTATGTTGTCTTATTGCTATTGCTAGAACTTCAAGCACTATATTGAAGAGGTATGGAGAGAGTGGACATCCTTGTCTTGTTCCTGATTTTAGTGGGATGGCTTTGAGTTTTTCTCCATTTAATTTAATGTTAGCTGTCGGTTTGCTGTAGATAGCTTTTATTATATTTAGGTATGACCCTTGTATCCCTATTCTCTCCAAGACCTTTATCATAAAGGGGTGTTGAATTTTGTCGAATGCTTTTTCCGCATCTAATGAAATGATCATATGGTTTTTTTCTTTCAGTCTATTTATATGGTGGATTACATTGATAGATTTGCGTATGTTGAACCAGCCCTGCATCTCTGGGATGAAGCCTACTTGATCATAATGGATAATTTTTCTGATGTGTTCTTGAATTCGGTTTGCCAGTATTTTATTGAGAATTTTTGCGTCGATATTCATGAGTGAGATAGGCCTG
>NW_026067933.1:13959887-13996069 GCF_014885135.2 Alexandromys fortis
CTCTCTCTCTCTCTCTCTCTCTCTCTCTCTCTCTCTCTCTCTCTCTCTCTCTCTCTCACACACACACACACACACACACACACACACACACACATACTGGTTTAAGCGAAACTTGATTTTCTAGGCTGACAACACTCTTCCTAAGATCTATAGACTATCAAAACACCAATATAAAGCATGAGAAGCACCCGTTGAGATATTTGTCAAGATTGCCCAAGAGACTCCAAAAACGCATACTATTCCTATTGCCCCTACTTGCTTGCAGGAAGTGGAAATTAAGTCCCTATTGCTGAAGAACCATGTCCTTTGAACACAGGATCCAGAGGTTTTTGAACTGATTCTGACCTGAAAGCCTTGCCCTGAGGAATAACTTTCATGGTAACGGAAAGCAGCATGCAAGTTTCCACAAGAGAAAAAATAAGTGATTGTCTTATCCATTTGTGATGCCAACGAACTGAAATAGTAACCCCTGTGCTATGATATCTCTAAGGGTGCAATATTTATACCTTGATAGTAACCAGTATTATTTTTACTTGGACTTAAGGCCTACTCAACAAGAGAGAAATTATACCTGGCACTAGAAATATAGCCAAATACCACAGGCTTATAGAGTCATGTGTCTTGGAGGAAAACCTACAGTTGCCACTTTACTAAACCAGCACAATCCCTAACTACATTCTAAATATTTGTACTTATACCCAAAGATAAATATAAGACTCACTGCTCATCAACAGACTGCGATTATTATAGAAAACATAAAGCAGTTAAAATGTAGAGAAAAGGTTATCATGTCATGTGATACATATCCCCAACTGATGCATCTACAGTATAACACCCATGCTGCCTAAACAAGACTTGAATAAGGACATCAGCAAACATACTATCACCAAAAAGGGAAACTGTGAGAAAGAATCTTGCATGGGGAAGAGCCCCAAATTGGTTATTTAATACCAAGTGTTCAACCCTGAAATCATGCATTCACACAAGAAATGTTACATGGATCGAAAAGGTTATATTTATATATTTAGGGATATATAATATAATATATGATATGATGTATATGTATAACAGCAACAAAAAGAATGTGTGCCAAGATTTGAGACTGAGAAAGGGGGTTTGTGCATGGGGAGGATTGGAGGGAGGAAAAGAAAGGGAGAAAATGGTATATTTCTGTTTCAAAAAGTAAAAATATTAAAAGAGTAAGTAAAAGGAATGGAATCAATTTGACTAACCGGGATCTCTTTTTTCAGTATAGATGTTCTGCATTCTAATGATATAAGTTTTAAAGGTAAATAACTTCTGATAATAGTCATCATGGGGACAGGATAATGAAAATCTGCTAGATAACTGCAGCAAGATATAAAGGTGAATTATTCAAACGAGGAAGCACATTTCATTGAGTGGTTGAATTTCTTAAATCGCCCTCATGGGCTTAATTTCACATGAACAAATTACAAACTCAGCATCACTTTTATGCATAGAGTATTTTAACTTAGAATTCATTGCAGATATCATTTCAAAAGACAAGTTCTACACTTTTTTGTAAAGTTTACTGCTCAGTGTTTCTCTAGATCTGTTGAAGAGGAAAGGTTATTGGTACAAATAGTCAAGTAGTATATTTGTTTTTATTAGTTATGACATAAATGTGGTGTGCTGATCTCTAAAATAAAATTAATTTTAGAATTTTTCATTTCACATCTTAAAGGGCAGTTTAACAAAAATTAAAAAAAACAGCTGTGTAATTTTGATTTAATTTCAGGGTGTTAGCAGTGGGTTTGATTGTGATAAGAGATTTCTATAATCATAAAATGTTTTGTGAGGCAACCTTCAAGACATTGTGAATTGTGCACAACCACACTGTAGTCATACATCTCTCATATCTTCCAGATTTAAGCAGTGACTTTTACTGAAATTATAGGTGACATGAAAAATCCATGGCTAACATTTTATTGGTGCCAACTTAAAGTTTGTTTAACGTTTGCATTTAAATTTAGTTTCTTTTGGCTTTATTGAGCTCTAATTAGCAAAAGCTAAATGTTCAAGATGTGTAGTGAGATATTTTTTCTGCACATAGAGCATCATGAAATGACACTTGCAACTAAGCAGAGCACACTCATGACTTCTTGTGTTAGGTTTTGTTTTATTGCTGTGAAGATTCACTATGACCAAGGTCACATAAAAAAGAACTTATTGGGCGTCTGCTTATAGTTTCAGATGGTTACTCTGAAAGACCCTCGTTTTCAAGGGTGGTGGGAGAAATCCCCCAGACTCAATAATTCAGGCCAACAAATGCAATCAGCAAGAGGTGTCTTTATTGATCACACAGACACCTGTGGGTGCAACAGCAGCTTACGCCAACTGCACACACCCCGGGGCAAATTCAAACAGCCATATTTAGAGGGAAAAATGAGTACATAAGAGGATAGTATAGCACAAGCATTTCATTGGCTCTTAAATTGGTGGGCTTAGCTCATCCTGGGAATGGCCCAATGTCTATTCTCAAATTTCCCCGAAAAACCATAAAAACAGATAAAATACCCTGCAGCGAGTTGACAGTTTAGATAGGATATCTTGAGGGGTGTGTGTGTGGAGTATCCTTCTCCTTAGTCCCGAAAAACCGCAAAGCTAGATATAGCACTCTGTCTCTCTCCGTAGCCTAGTCAGTGAGTCTGCAACCCATAGATACCCAGTTTTAGCATAGGCTGAGCCCAGGGGCCCAGCTAAATTTTCAGCACAGTTTAACATAGTACGTGGGCATGGGGGGTCTTTCAACTATGGGGGTCTATCAACTCCATTATCATCCTGGCAGGGAGTGTGGTGCCAGGCAAGTAGACATGACACAGGGATAGCAGCTGAAAGCTTTAACTGATCTACAAGTTGTTGGCCAACAGAGAGATTAGGCCTGGCATGGGTTTTATTTGTTTGTTTGTTTGTTTATTTATTTATTTATTTATTTAAAATTTCCACCTCCTCCCATCCTCCCATTTCCCTCCCATTCCCCCCATTCCTGCTCTCCCTCGCTCTCTAGTCCTAAGAGAAATCAGGGTGCCCTGCCCTGTGGGAAGTCCAAGGCCCTCCCGCTCCATCCAGGTCTAGAAAGGTGAGCATCCAAACAGACTAGACTCCCTAAAAGCCAGTCCATGCAGTAGAATCAAAACTCGGTGTCATTATCATTGGCTTCTTAGTCAGCCCTCATTGTCAGCCACGTTCAGAGAGTCAGGTTTGATCACATGCTCGTTCAGTCCCAGTTCAGCTGGCCTTAGTGAGCTCCCATTAGATCAGTCCCACCATCTCCATGGGTGGACGCACCTCTCCTGGTCTTGACTTCCTTGCTACATTAAAGCTCACTTCTAGTAACATACCTCCTCAAGCAAAGCCATTCCAATTGGGCCACACATCCTGCTAATGCTTCCCACACTTTAAACACATGAGCTTATGGGAGCCATCCTCATTCAAAATCACCACACCTCATATAGGCACTTTCTTGCAATTTTAATATTATTGTGGGGAGGTTGGCCTGTGAGCTTAGGTCAGAAGAGCACTTTGAACAGTCAGTTTTCATTGATGAAACTCAGATTGTTATCTGGACCATCTCACTGGCCTGAGATGGTTCCATCATTTGTAAATTCTAGATTTTATATAAACCCATGAAATCATCTATATACTATTGTGAAGTAGAAATGAGACTAACAGAATAAAAAGGAGTAGTGGGAGGCAGGCTAGAAAGGGTGCGCTGTGCATAGGATATATATGATGAAAGAATGACAAACCCATGTGAAATTTCCTTATGGTATTCGCTGCTATGCATAATTAATGTGCTCTAATAAAATATCTCTATAATTTTTAATATTGCAATGGATAATCTTGATTTGTCAGTGTGAGGTGTTTGAAATGAGCTAAGGGAAATACCGTTGGACATGTCTCTGAGGACCATTTTTCAGAAAGGTTTGATTATGGTAAGGATTCACCTGGAATTTTGGTGGTACCATGCAGTGTGCTGGGGTTATGGACTGAAAACAAAGGGGAAGGCAAGTGGAGTGTGTAGTTCCTGATGTGGACACCACGTGACTAAATGCTGTACCCTTCAGTGGTCCCCGTTAGACCCTCCCTCGCTGCATTGCTTCTTCCTGTTAGAAATCAAAGTAAGACCTTCAATCCTCAAGCTTTTTTTTTTTTTTCAAATATTTTGTAGTAGCAGTGGGAAAAAGATCAAGTACAGGCATTTTATTCACATTTTAAACTTAAGCTAAGTGACTGCACGGCATTTTAAAACATTTCTTTTCATACCGACATTAGCCTTTTTTTCTTAAGTTGTCTAATTAACTTTTGCTCCACTCATGGATGGTGTGAATAATAGGCAGTGGATCAGGAATGGAGGGGTTTCATTCCAATTCACGGACACAGAATGTATTTTACTCTGGGTAAATCAGTGAACTTCAACCTCATCCTTTTCCTTGAAAAACGAAAATGATGTCTGAAGATACATTAAAATTGAAAATTGCAGAACTTCACATAGCCATATGGTGTGCCCTGCACTGTTGGATGTAAGTAGATATTTTATATAAGGTTCCACAGAACTTTTCATGACTATAAACCAAACTGAATGAAATAGATGCTGAGAAACTATTTTTCTATTAATGAGTTTGACTGCAGTGACTAATTATTCTGTTATTTGTCAACACTATGACTTTATGTTTTGTGTATCTGCGAAATATAATGGGTTGAAGCCCTAATTCTTGACATAATGTTATTTTGAGTTGGGGTTGTGGGGGGAAAAGTAGATCATGGGAGAGAAAGCTGATGTGAAGCAGTTTGGAGAGAAAAAACTACACCCATGTTCCCAAATATTGTTTATAAATGTTCTTTTACATTTAAAGGGGGATATGATATAGATATAAATAATTTGCATTGGTATGGATTTTAGGTCAATTTTGTTATATGTATTTCTGATCTTGATTAAGGTATTGTAATTGTGTAGTTCATTTAAAAAAGTAATGTATAATTAGGAAATATAGGTTGTTAATGGATAATCATAGCTAATAGTTAAGCTTGTAGTCATGTTAATTAGATTTTCTAGATATATAGAGATATATTTCAATTAGATAGGCATTCTTCATATCTATCAAAGACTACAGAATATGGCATTTAAAATATTTTAATAACTTAGGACTTTTCATGACAATGAGACACGTCTGCTCCTGGCAGCACCAGCTACTTTGAGAAGAAGATGGGCATCAAAGAGGATCCTTATGGAGTTGGATAGTCATTTGGACAAGAAACCGCTCTTGCCTGGACTATTGCATAAACTGAACACAGAAAACCCGCAGAGAGAGGACTGCTAAACTTGCCTAAAGGTGAGATGATCTTTTGGGGTTCCTGATCTATGAAAGAGTCTACGAGACATTCTACAGGACACAGCAGAAAATGACTGAACTGTCTTTAAAATTTCCTGCTTCATGGAAATGTCTGCTGGATACTATGGGCCTGAAGGCTGAAGATGGATGCCCCAACGGTACAGAAGAACTTTGGGTGACTGTCCAGGCAGCGAGATGTCTCCGTCATTTCTAGAGTTTTGAATTTCTTGTTTACTTAGGTATAATTATATCCTTCTGGAGTCTTTGATGGATTTAAAAATGGATAGTTATAGTTTTCCTTAGTTATGATAAAAGATAAAATAGATATAAATATTGTAACTATAATTCTTGCTTGATAACTGTTTTGTTATATATAATTTTACTATTTTAAAGTTAAAGCCTTTCTTTTTTGTTTAAACAGAAAAAGGGGAAATGATGTGGGAGTGATTTCTTATTAATAAAGAAACTGCCTTGGCCCATTTTATTGGATAGAAAATTAGGTAGGCGGAGTAGACAGAGGAGAATGCTGGGAAAAAGAAGCTGTGTGAGGAGTCGCCATGGTTCTCCCGCTCCAGACAGACGCAGGTTAAGATCCTCCCTGGTAAGCCAGCTCGTGGGCTACACAGAATATTAGAAATGGGTTAGAACAATATGTAAGAGCTAGCCAATAAGAAACTGAAACTAGCCGGGCCAGACAGTGTTTAAAAGAATACAGTTTCCGTGTAATTATTTCAGACATAAGCTAGCCATGCGGGCAGCCGGTGCCGGGGACGCAGCCCCGCCGTGCTCCTATTACTACAGAAAGCCTCATGAATTGGATTAGTGCCCTTATAATAAATAATAGAGACAAGAGAGCATTTCTGCTTTCTTCTGTGTTGTGTAGCTATCAGCAAGCTAAAAGAAATATACTTGCCAGACTGCTGATACTTTGATTTTTCAGCCTTACTGCTCTGGAATTGTGGGAAATTTATATTGCTTAATCTACCCACTCTACGGTTCTTTGTTATAGCATCTTAAGCAGACAAAAACATTATTCTACAAAGGCTGAAAATGATATTTAGAAGAGGAGAAAAGGGAAATTTGAGCTAATTTTCAGTTAAATTTCTAATTAGTGAAATATTAGAAATTCAGTGCCTCCTAAGGCACAGTCTACATTTGAATACTATATCTTTGTGTTAGGCAAGAAGACTGTACAATCGTTAGTACCTTACTCGGCATCTTTTCTTTGTGTTGTGATTTGCAGGTGACATTTTAACATTAAGAAAAGATAACCTTACAGTGATCTCCTGGATTGCTTTGCTGTATCTGTTGTTCCTTAATTCACAGAAGATGAGCATTTGCTAATGTACCTTCAACTGTATATAATTAGTAAAAATGAAAGCAAAATCTAGAGCTGATATTATTAGAATGACTTGAAATATTAGATTAAGATAGGATAAGAGTTGCTTAATATACACAGTTAGGTTGATTAACAACCTTGCATAGTGCCTTATTTTTTCCCCAGCGTGGGAGTTTATTCACTCAATCAATAACTGTTAGACACAGTCAGAGATATGAATGCACTGAACTTTTACAATGAAATGGATAGACATGCACCCATTCTTATTTAATGCCGTTGATTTATTTTAACACTCTTCTGAGAAGTCAAGGATCTAGCATTCTTTCGGAAACAAGGGGGCAGTGATGGTCTGCATAAGCTGCCCTAGCAGCACTGATCAGCTCTTGTCATAGCCTGCAAGAAAGAATGTGCAATCATTTTGAGTGCTTCTCCCTGACTCATCTGCCTCCTGGCAAGGGAGTACAAGGCTCTTGTCAGTAACAATGATAGCTCCAAAAGCAGATGCTACAAAAAGTAGGGCGGGGCACCTCCGAGGCTGCTAACTAGCTGCTCCGCACCACATTTAATAGGCACCCTGAGTCTTGTCTGATTTTGTATAAAAAATGCTTGAGACTAGCAAGATCTCTTCCAGCCCTTTGGATGGAGGGCTTGCTGCCTACTATTTAAAACACCAAGAGACTGTAAAGAAGAACCATTCTTCCCCCCACCTCTTTCTCTGTCTTTCTCTCTCTCTGTCTTTCTCACTCTCTCTCCCTTCATCATTTCCTTTCTGAATCTTTCCTTCCTTGCTAGTTCTAATCATCCCAGTGTGTAACTTGTCCATTTTCTTATGATATAGACATATAAAGACATGCAAGAATTTATTAGGTAATTTCTTCTAGAAACCTCATGACATTAATGTATAAGAAATACAAGTGTACCACAGTGCAGTAACCACCGAGACAGTTTGAAGGCAGTGAATAACTTTGAGTCTGATTTCTGCTTTCAGTTGATGTTCAAGAGCAATACACATCTTATTTTTTTTAAAGGTAAAGTTTGTTTTAAAGGTAATTTCAAAATAGATTTTTAGCAAATATTTTAAAATTTATAAAAACTTCTTTTATTTTTAGATGTCTGATTCTGTGAAATACATTCTTTTCAGGATATGAATGATGAAAATCTCTGGAGGAAGAGCACATGTGGTCTTCAGGATGATCTAAACTCTGTGTTTGCTAGCCAGTGCTCCTAAACCCTGCTTCAGCTGGTTATGCAGCAAAACAAAGGGTGTGTGTGTGTGTGTGTGTGTGTAGACTGGCAAGAACTCAGACTGTTAGATAAAGCTTCCCTAACAGTTGGGCAAAGATCTGTGGGGAAAAAGGCATGTAGCTGACTCTCCTTGAAGATGATTAAGGTGAACTTTTTATGTCTGGTGTGTCCTTACTCTGAGCAGGTGCATCTGGGGAAATGATAGTTCTTTTTTTTTTTTTTTTTTTTTTTTTAATGCTTGGGACAGGAGAAATGGTAGTTCTTATTGGGGCATTGTAGGGTTAGGCCAGCCCCTAAGGGGGCGGGTTTGCCTCGGGCGAATGTTTACTGATAAATCGGGCCTGTGGAAGCATGCATGCCTTTTTCTGTTTCCTGTGCTCAGCGGGAACCTTGGATCTGTAAGTCTAATTTCCTCCATTAAAGCTGTGTATATATTATTTACATTCTGCCTGCATTCATTTACCACGCAACAGGGCATTTCGATGTCTTAGTGATAGCCCTCTTACTCTGGAAGCATACTGGACTATCTTCTGACTGAAATGAGTATTTCCAAATTGACCAATTTTCTTATTATTTTTCCAAGTGTAGGTCTAGGTTTGTGAAATATTTTATTCAGTAATTTCATGATTCTATAGGCTTTTATTATTTGGTGCTAAAAAATAAAATAGATGTGAGCTTAAATAAAATTATGCTGACCACTGAAAAGAATAATCTACATTTATCTTTGATTATAATTTTATAATAGAAATCTGATTAATCATTTACTAAAATTCAGTATTTTCTTGTAGCAAAACTCTTACTAAATTAGATTAGGAAGAAGCTATTTAACTTTGTAAGCAGTCCTAAAGTTTTCTACTAGACAGTTTTGGGAAGATATATTCTTAGTAATACAGTTTTAGAAATAATTGTTACAAGTCAAAGAACAATATATAATGATGTTACTGACAATTTTAGTCAGTGATGCACTTGAGGTTCTAGGCCAAACAATAAAGAGTGAAAACATGCAAGAACTGGAGAAAGAAATAAAACCTTTCTTTTTCTGATGATACTGTAAGTGTCTACCCTGGGAATCAAAGAATATTTATGTAGAACTGCTAGGACTGACAAAAGAGAACACAAACTTTCTGAACCATGCAAGAATGATCTACACTTACATAGCAACTGGAAGTAAAGATGGCCCCTTCAAGGTAGGAAGAGTCCATGAGCTACAAAAAATGTAACTCAAGAGGGGTAAATTTAATGGCTCTTCCACACCAGCATGCCCATCAATGGTGCTTCTCGTTTCTAGACAGCTAAAGGAAGGACAAGTCATTCACTGCTTGAGGATTTTATCCAAAAGGCATGCAATCCACAACAGTCTAGAATCCTAAAAATATAAAGGAGTTACTTAAATTTTGTAGGAAAGGAAAAGTCAATACTAAAAATGTGGAGCTCTATAAGCAAACTCCAAAGTGTGAACAAACATTTAAAAATAGCTAGCCTCAATTTTAAGCAGGACATCATGAAATTCAACCTGATGACAAACAATGCAATCGCTCTTAAAAGTTGTGGTCAGGATTTGCACATATGTGAGGTTACCGTGCAAGGAGGAACTGGGGACACAAGTGGAATTCAGCTGCCCTTTAGATGAGGAGATGATCTGGGATTATTCGGATAATAAGTATGTAATTGCAAGGGCTCTTATAAATGGAAGAAGACAGAGGATCATATCCAGAAATTTGAAAATGTCACAGTGCCAGCTTTGAAGATGAGAGAGCCACGAACCAGAAATGAAATAGTCAAAACTAGAAATGAAAGCCCCCCCCCCCAACCCGCAAGCCCTAAGCAAGCTCTGTAGCTCTCAGATACTTGATGCATTGCCCTTCTGCCTTCCTGCACCGGGAAGTGCTGAACCTGGATTCTTTGCCGTTGTTTTATGGCAGGATTAGAGAACAAACACGACCTCCTGTGGAACACTCTGACAAATATTTAAAGGTCACAAATTGCAAATGTTTAAAAAAAGAACTATGCTTGAGATATGGAAAAAGGTGAACTCATAAAATACCAGTGATAGGAAACAAATTCATACATTCTCCCTGGAGAATAGTATCATAACACTTAAAATGTTTAAATGTTTTAGATGAGCACTATTTTTTCTAAGTTTATCTTGGAGAAATTATGAAATGTGCAGAGAAAGAGACCGGATGGCCTCATTTAGGAGAACTGCTGCGGTATGAAGATGTAGATTCAACATAAGTTTCCATTCAAAGGAGAACGGATAAATAAATCTGATGGGAGAGCATGCAGCAGATGAATAAACCAGACCTGCTTATATCAACAAACCTGAACTGCAAAAGTACAATTTAGAGTCCAGATGTGTCTTTCAGCAGGTAGATATGTGTGCATAGGTCAATACAGATATTGTCATTTACATATGTTTAGATATAATAGTTCTACTATTTGAGAATAAAACTCATGTAGTTCTATTTGTAGAGTATGTTGAAAGTTTAGAAAGTGGGAACTAGCCAGGGAATTCGTCCTTGGAGGATGACTTAGAAGGTTTTATATGGTCTCTAGATTTTCTCTCTTTTTCCTTGCCT
This sequence comes from Alexandromys fortis, assembly GCF_014885135.2. Taxonomy (NCBI): domain Eukaryota; kingdom Metazoa; phylum Chordata; class Mammalia; order Rodentia; family Cricetidae; genus Alexandromys; species Alexandromys fortis. The sequence continues at coordinate 13,970,405 of NW_026067933.1, forward strand.
GCCATGAGGTAAGAAGCTTTGTTATTTCACGTGTTCCCACCATGATGTTTTGTGGCCAAAGAGAACAAAAATAAGGCAGCCAGCCACGGACTGAAACTTCTGAAATCATAGGGCTCCCCAGAAAAAAATTTTAAAAGTTTTCCTATAGTCACAGTGATGGCACTGTAAGTCAAGCGATATAATGATAATAACAATAAGAAGTATATTATACATTTTAAAGCCTTAGCTCTGATTAACAAATAATACTTGCTTATCACTGACTTATAGTCTCTTTTTCAAACCCAATTTCTACCACATCCTGAGGACTAGAAAAAGATAGTCCTTACTGCTTAAGTGTCCCTGTCTTTAAATCAGACTTCAAATGAGGTAAACTACAGACAAATTCATTCTATTTGATATGCTGAACTATTTTATTATTGCTATGGTCAAATTTTGCCTTTCTTTGTGGGTGACACAAATTAATATATATGAGCACATGAAATATTAGCAGTCTCTTTCCCAGACTCCTCACCCTGTGGAAAAGAAAATCAGTTTTTATCTTCTTATTAACCCTTCTCCTCGTAAGACTCATCTGAGTCCTGGGGCCGCTTTGCCTTCCGTAGCTGTTCTGCCTGCTGTTCTGGTCTGATTTGACTTCCTTCACATCAGACATGAAGTTTTGCTTCTCGCAAGGGCTGAGGACCTAGTGCATATTTCCCAGATTCGCCACGTATCACTTCTTCTTTGTGCTTTCTCTAGGACCATGGCTTCTACCCTAACCCACCTCTTTCTAAGTTTTCCCCTACCTCCTGCACCCACATTCACTTCCACTTTAATCATATTAAATATGAGTAAAGTTTCTCTCAGTGAACCTTTCACCTGGCTGAACTTCAAAAATATTTCTCTCTCAGCAGGTAGATATGTGTGCATAGGTCAATACCGATACTGTCATTTACATATATTTTAAAAATAAAAAAAATTCTATTGTAGTGGAATAAAAATCATGTAGTGCGATTGTGCAGATTGTGACAAATTTTGTTTGAGAATATGGGCTGTTGACATCAGTTAAGTTTATAATTTTTACTTTTTTAAACCCAGAGAAGAATAGAATATATTTTATTGGGCAAGACTCCTCAAAGACTGTAATAAAAGTCCTTTTCATAAGTTTAAAATCTCGGAATTTTGTTTCACACAATGTTTCTAACAATTTTAACATTATATATGCTCCAAAATATGCTAAAACCAATCCCAGAGAGCCTTGCTGAGCCCGTGGAGGATACACTCTAAAGGAATTGACATATGGAAAGACAACAGTTTTGTTCTGGATCACTCTCAGAGGCAGAGGAGACTGAGCAAAGTCTGCTAATCTGGCAGGGGGTCATTTTCATAATGCAGAGCCTTTCGGGGGAGACTCATGATCCTGTGAATTATAAGGATGATCTAAGCAATGTGGCAGAATCAAACAGTGGCAGCTCGCCTTGCCAGTCCTGCGATCACCTGGAATCTGTGGTGTGTCTGCATCTCTGTGACTGGAGTAGAGTTGACTTGGCCACCGTGCCTGTCTAACATCACAGCTTTGTTAAATCGACTGAGCTCTTGGACCGCATTCACAGGCTTCCTGTGGAATTGCTAAAACAATCAGAGATCATTCATTTCTTTAAATAGTTGTATGTCTTTGGGAGATTTGAGTCCTAATGACTCCATCATTCTGCTCAACAGAACACACTGGGACACCAACAGTCAATTAATAAATGCCTTAAATCAGACAAGTGGCCATTTCACATAATAGTGACATTCACGCCTTTGAAGAAATCACAGGCATAGAATAGCAGCAGATGTTATTCCTTCCCGCTATTAGATCAGCCTACAGAAGCCTCGCACTGCACTTGGAGGAATTTAGGTCAGCGTGAGGAAATCAGCGTGCATTTAAAGACTCTTTGTGTATGTTTAAAATATGTTATAATGTTTTAAGAAACAGCCTGTCTTTCAGAAACGCTAGTAAAGCTTCTGCAGAGAGCTGCAGCTGTTCGGATGCATTCAATAGAGAAGATTCAGCTGGGAGGGTGGTGCTGCAGGGGGAGGAAGGGCTTAGGGGCACATGACTGTCTGCGATGAGGTTTTGAAACCGAGATTTCAGTTTTAGAACAATAGTATCCTAAGTGGGGTGCCTTTCCCAGGGAGTAAGCAACAGAAAAAGAGGCTGTGACTCTGATCGTGGTTGTTCTTTGTGCTTTATGTTATATTATTACACTGATGTATTATTGTTTGCAATATCTACAATAGATTCCATTTTTAGACCATTTACAAAGTTAATGTAAATATTAAACACAAAAATTTTACTTATGCTTTTGCTGATGAAGCTGCAGTTTTGAAATAATCCATACACTATGGAATGTGGATCTGCTGTGGAAAGAGCAATGCCAGTACCCTCTGGAGGCTGACAAACAATTTCTGACACCAGGGCTGCTCTAGTGACCGCAGAGAACTTGAAGAGGGTTGAGGCCTTGAGCTGAGTTCAACTTTGGGTGGCCCATAATATGATAAACCCATTCCTTTGTCATCCCAGTGCTCTGAGACACAGCTCACACATCCTCAAGTAGCTGCCTGCCTCAGGTCTACCAAGGAAATCAGTTAGGACCTACAGTTTCATCTCTGCTCCTCTTCTGGTGTATCTCAGAGATTGAAAAGGTAATGAAATTAAATTACTGGACCTAATGAAGTAGCTTTGATACAAATTTGGGAACTTGGAGGAGAAGGCAGTGAGAATATTTAAGAGACAGTTGGAACTAGTGAGGCAGTTTTTCAGGTAAAAGAAACTGCTGCCGCACATGAGGACCTCAGTTGCATCTCTGGAAACCACACCCTCTACACGCAGGCAGTGAGTATCATATACTCACATGGCACCTGTGTGCCCTCGTCCCCATGCAATAAAGGTTACTTTTTGGGATCTGGAAAGTATGCTTTTCTTTTGAATTAAAGGATTATTTTATGTGAATGGGTGCTTTGTCTGACTGTATTTCTGTGCAACGTGTGTGTTTCTGCTTTGAAAGAGGCCAGAGGAGTGCACCAGGCAGCCTGCAACAGGAATTATTGAGGTTATGAGGTATCTCATGGGGGCTGAGAATCAAACCCTGGTCCTTGAAAGAGCAGCCAGTATTCTTAACCACTGAGCCACTTCTTCAACATTGGCAGATTAATGTACTGTTTTTTTTAAATATGCTAGCTTACTTATGGAAACCTATGATTTAGATTAGCATTTTTATCTTTCAGCGGTAAAGAAAATCCAAACAAGTGGTAGAGAAAATTAGGTTAAAAGAATGATCAGAACAAGACTAACAAAAGTTGAATAAAAGACCTCATGGATTTAAATTTTTACATATCTAAAATAAGGTGCAATGATTAAAGCTGATGTTTTAAAAATATGGCAAAAGAAAAAATGGGCTAAATGACAGCAGGGTAGAGCTTCCAGTTTTCTGCAAGTATCTGCATCTGAGTCTGTTTTCAAAGCAAGAAAAAAGACAACTTTGCTTACAAGACTTGTAAAAAGAAACAATTAGGAAACTCCTAGAATTCCAACTCTCAGTAAAGTGGAGGTGTTCAAGGTAGTTTCACAAAGGTTCATTCTCACTTAGACCCACCGTGCAGAATTCAGTCAATATGAGATTCATGGGATTTCCACCTGTGGTGCCAAAGCATGAATTCAGTAAGTCTGCTTTGCCCAAATTTTTTCTGTCCCAAGGAAGCATCAGACCCTGGTCTGGCTCCTGGAAAGAAAATGTCTAAGCCCATACATTATTCTGCCTGACCTAAGTATGTTCACTTACTTGGAGGCTTGGCCCATACCAAATATTTTTGTCCTAAGAGGGTCGTTTATGATTGAGGGCCAGACCAAACTTATGTCTTCACCCCTGGCAGGCGGAGCAATGGCAGACAGCTGGGTGAGTGTCCAGTACTGTCTACATGGAACATTCATACAAAAGACGATGGACACTAAGGACTGGGTGACCTTTCCTGATTAGCAACACTCCACATCTTTTATCATGCATTGTGGATGTGACAGTTTGGGGTAACCATGACTCCACTGTGAGAACGAGATTGAGATTGAGAACTGTAATGTGGCTAGGCCTGTGCCTAATTTTCATTTTCTGTTCTTGATATTAATTTGCGTTTGTTAGCTATAACAAATCATGCTTGTGTTGGGCCCTCCACCCATTATTGTAACTAAGCGTTGAACTGCAGAGCATTCTTTGGAATCCCTTATCAACATTATTTCTGCCTTCAGGGTAGATCCTAGATTCTCTGGCAGTTTGCTCTCAATTTCCTCACACAAGGTTTTTAGATTGTTGGTCCTCGGAGAAGATGAGTTGCTCTGTTTTACTGGACCATGGAATTTTATGTCCTATTGTTAGTCTCTTTTAGAAAATCTATCCAGATCAGTATTGTTTTAAGTGGCATGTGAAATTTATTTAAATAAGTGAACATGAAAGAAAAAAAATGATAGAATGTCTTATCCATAATAGCAAGTTTCCCATACAGTGTGCTGTTATCAGTAGGCGAGGTTCGTCTGTCACTCAGGAAACTCAGCCTTTGGGATGCTGATGGTGTCGGGTACCGTATGGGATTTATCTCCTTTCATCTAACATAGTCCCTCCTTTCCCAAGGCCAACATTTATATTAACTTCTTGAGAAGCCAGGGAGACTTCAGGCTACCAGGAGACGCATTCTCTTGCCTCCAAATTCACTCTGTTGACAAAGGTTTCACTTGATTTCTTCTCCCAAGGATCACCCCAAATTATCCATGAGGAAACAGTGGGAATGTGTGAATGGATTAGGCAGGCATTTTCAAGCAAGCAGTTATATATGCCTCAATCCTGGTGTCTTGCTGCTTCAGCCTATGAGGGACAATATATTGTGTGTGTAGTCTGAGAATAAGGAGAGGCAGCCAGGGGGACTCTGTTTCTTTCAGTGTAGTTAACTACTAAGTGACATTGATTATTTCATCACAGGAATTACATTAAGTCTTTTGTTCTCTAGGCTGGTGATCCTCCCAAACCATTCAGATTATTCGGTTGGCTCCACAGACATTAAACTGACTGAACCTACACAACTTAGGATAATGTAAAAGGAAACTATTATAATTTTAACTTTCAACTGAAAGATAAACCAATAGCATTAGACCTACTGCCATATAGATGTCTTAGGTCACAAATGGAAGTCTGCAGATCTGCTCTAAGTCTTGTAAGTACAGGAAGAGCAACACAGTTTGTAACTGTCACTGAGGTGTGTTGTGACACCTGATGAATATGTCATACTTATTATATTTATAATATCAATAAGTGCATGGAATAAAAATCACTCCAAACGCTCAGACTGAGATATTTGTGCAATCGTCAGAAGAGTGAATTTTTCTTCTAGGAAGATGCCAGAATATGGATTATTTTCAACCTGATCTCAGGTTGACAGACTAGTTCATTTCTCCAGTGTACTTCTTTTTGATGTCCCCACACACTGATCCTCCATTTTTCCCAAAGGAACTCAGTAATTGACTATATGGTTACAGCCAAAGAATGTATACCCCAGCTCTCTTTGCCACAAAGTTTGGGCCTACACTTTGATTTTGACAAATTATGTATAAGAATAGTTTTAAGAATAAATTCCAAAAGGCCACCTTTTTTTCCTTTCATTTGGCCACCAAGGTGCAGGGGCACTGGTTGAAGCAATGTTTATAGCACTAACAGTTACATCTAGGGAAAAAGGAAGACTACCACTACAGATGAGGAATTACTGAGGTATAAAGTGGCAACATTCCTGAAATTTCACACACGACCATGTGATTGCTAAAGCAGTTGCTTTCAGACTTTCTTTACTTGAAATGCAAATAAATTTCAACTTTGTTTAGACTACTTCTATAAGACTTTATCTTTTTTAAAAAAAATTGAAAATAGATTTTTCTCTCATATGCTACATCCCTACTACAGTTCTCCATCTTTCCCTCTCCCCAACTTCCCCAGACTGCTCCTTGCACCCAGATCTACCCCCCCCCGTTTCCCTTCAAAAAAGGGAAGGCCTCCAAGAGACAACAACTAAGAAGGACAAAATAGTATACAAGACAAGACAAAAGCCCCCATATCAAAGTTGAACAAGACAACCCAATATGAGTAGAGGTGTCTCAAGAGCAGGCAAAAGAGTCAGAGACACACCCTCTCCCACTGTTAGGATTCCCACAGAAACACTAGTACACCAGCCTTAGCATACATGCGGAGTAGACCTATGCAGGTCCCAGCGTTGCTTTTTCAGTTTCTGTGAACCCAGATGAATCCTGCTTAGTTGATTAAATGGGTCATTTTCTCCTGTATTCTTCAATCCCCTCTGACTCCTATAATCTTTCTTCCCCTCTAGTAGAGAAGAGGAACCAATGGAAACCTCCAATTTAGACTCTCCCTCTCTTTCTGCATATCTGGCTTTGGGTCTCTCCATCTGCTGCCATCTGATGTGGGAGGAAGCCTTTCTGATGATGAATGGACAAGGCGCTGATCTATGAGTATAGTAGAAAGTTATTAGGAATCATTTCATTGATTCATTTCCTCTCTCTCTCTCTCTCTCTCTCTCTCTCTCTCTCTCTCTCTCTCCCAGTCATATTTGATTCTACCCTGGGTCTCTCATTCCTGGCCATCCAGACAGTATAGGGCGTGGGTTCCCTCTCATGCCTGAGCCTCTAGTTAAACTGAACATGGCTTGGCCGCTCCTAGAACTTCCATGCTATCCGGGATGTCTTATAGGCAGGACAGATTGTAGGTCAAGGGTTTTGTGGCTTAAAACTCCCAGTTTAACTAGGCAAGCAGAATGGTATTAAGTAGAATCTGAATCTTTCCTAGTGTGTAAATACTCTAAAATTACTTCCTGCACAAGATTCGTGGTTGAATGCAAGTCTGAAAGTTGAAACAAATGTAAAAAAAATGACATATGTCTTTCTTGAATATAAAATTTTGACTGAACACATAATAAACAGAAGGTTTTTATAATATTATAAAGTTAATTTTCAACCATGTCGTCTTAGACATATTTAACAAGTTCGATGATTTAATTTAACCCAAACACATACTATCATTTTGTGTTTGTGCTTTCTTCTTTCTCAGAAAGGGAAACAGGAGCTTATGCACTCAGAGATGTTAAGACTTGATACACTTTGTTGATACAGAGTTCACACAAAGTCACCTGAAGGCATGAAAAAGAAGTACTTATGGGTGTTGCCCTAAATGATGGATCATAGTCCTTTCATATAATGTAGTTTTATTAATTGTGCTTCCTTTTCTCTCTTCTCAGGACAGCTAGCAAAAGAATCTGATGCCATCAAACTTTTCTATGTTCTTTTCTTTACATCTTGTGGTTCAGAGTGCATGTCTCAGATGTTAGACAGAGCTGTGTTTGAAGGAACAAAAGGGTGGCCAAAGAGGTGAGAAGGAAGTAAAAACTTTCTTCTTTACCTTTGCTAACTTTTCTGTGAGAAATACCAGACCTGTTCACCTGTTAGAAAGATGGCATTTGAGCTGTAACTGCTTTAATCCATCCTCAGTGTAAAATAAAAGTAAACTGCCTGAAACAGGTCTGTGGTATTGGAGATAGAATTTATTTCACAAAAATGACAAATGTGTACAAATGGCCTTCCCTTTGCTGGAATCAACTAATAAGATCTGTAAATAAGAAAGCTCCCATCTCTGGCTATAGAATGCATTTTGAAACAAACAAACATGATAGTGCAGTCTGAGCACTTACAAAGTAGAGGGGAGAGGATCAGGAGTTTAAGGCCAGTCCCAGTTACATAGTGAGTCTGAGATCAACCTGAGCTATCTGAGGCTCTGTCTTTAAAGCCAAAACAACATATTAGAGCATTGGTAGTACATTAAAAAATAAATAGATTATGGGGAAATTAAGAGGAAAAGCTTTTTCCAAGACTAACCAATTTAGGGGTTTATCAAAAGGGCTTTGTTTTTTTAATACATGTGTGGTAACTCTTTAGGTGAGCTTCTCACATGAAAAGGGTCTAGTGAACGCTACATAAAGCCCCAGGGGCTCTTTACAGATTCCTTGCTGACACACACACCAAACTGGATTTGAATGAAATCCAGACATTATTTCTATTTTAAGTGAAATTAATTGAGCTTTTAACAGCTGTATGATATCTGAGACAGGTATTTGTCAGGACTTTACCAACAAATAGTGCCCTTGGGGAGGCTTGAGGGGCAGGTTGTCAGGAGCAGGGAGGATGAGACCCCAGCGGCAGACCCTAGGTGAACTGCTCATTTGGAGACGCCTGTCTGAGGATGTGCATGCAGTCACTACTTGGCTAATCTGACAGAGCCTCTCCTCACTGTCCATGGGTGACAGATCCTGCTGTTTCCAAAGGTCTGAGCGAGAGTAAGAAAACTGCCCCTGAGAGCTGGTTTTGTGAGTAATTTGTTTGCACTGACAGATTTATTTATTCTGTCCATATTTGTACTATCAAGGTCCTGAGAGAAATTCCTTCCCAAATGTACTCTGACATACACTGGTGTCTTTTCTGCTAGGAAATGGTGTTGCTTTTTGCAGTGATTGGGATTGTCTGTGCAAATGTGGACTCTGTCTAAATCACATCGAGGATATAGCATTTATCCTCATAAAGGTTTTCACCTTTCTTGAATCTCTTCCATCTCTACTTCTCAATGTTGAAATGTTGAATACAAGGTAGCTGTGAATAATTAGCAGGGACATACATAAAGTCGGTGCCTCAAAACTTCCCCATTGCTTCAATTTTGTTTACTATGGGCCATGAAATTGATTAATTCCCATCCAATGTTCAAGTATCTCTATTTCAAAGTTTTCAGTTAGGAGTGCTGAGGGTTCCTTTTATTTTTCTGCTGAGCGTTTGTGTTTAAACAAATGTACAATACAGCAGATGCCGCAACAATTAAAGCCAGCTAAGTAGAAAGATGGTTTTGTTGCTTTTAACTGTTATCTAATGTTTACATATTTTAGTTAGATTTTATCATAAGAAGTAACTCAGCACTTAGTTTCATAACTTATGTAAGCCCCTGGAATCACAATGGCTGGTACAATACGTTAAGTAAAGCAGAAAATATGAAGAGAGAATTAATTAACATTAAGGACATTTGAAAAAGACATATGGAACCCAAATATATTACAAGCTTCATAAATATAGAGATATATATTTAAAAGTTTACACACACACACACAAGTTTAACTGTAGTTACATTCACAGGGGCCAATGCTCATCCCACAAACCATAGGCTACCAAACAAAAAGTACAGTGTCTTCTGTGAAATAGCTCCTCTCTAGTGCTTGTCAGAATGAGTCATAGGCCTCCTAAATAATACATGTTACTGACATTTTTCTTGGTTCTCCACAATAATTGATGGTGATATTTTGTTGCTGAAGACATGACACATTTTGGCTATAGGTCATGGAGAAGTAAAGTGAGTGTTGACCAAGATGCTTTCTCCCAGTGCCTTGCTGTGTTGGCTTTTGGGGAAGGAAATTCATTAATAGTCACATTACCTGTGAACTCTACAATCTACAATAGTGACCAGTCTATCAGGATACACTTATAAGTGCAATAGAATGTTAGGTGGGTGATCAACTACTTTGTGACCAGATTTCAGACCTGATCCGTAGACATACAAAGTTGTGGAGCTTATAGGACCTAGGAGTAAGCCTGTTGCTATTATTTTGCTAAGTTGACAAAGAAGAAAAAACTGACTTCTAATTTTGTATCTCTATACCCATTAGAGGTATCTTAAACTTCTTCAGTTAAGTTTGTGCTGTAGACAGTGTTTAATTTAGAAACACAAAACTTGCAATAATTGTCTGTGTAGGGTCCAGTCAGAAATTAAACATCTATGTTATATTCCCTCCATACAAAGCTCAGGAAAACATCATGGAAGAGGGGAGAGAATGATTGCAAGAGACAGAGGTCATGGAGGATCAGGATGAAGCAGTGTTTTTGGATATGACAGGGTTGTTGTAGCCATGAACCCATGGCAGCTGTGATTGATTGCCCATATTAGATCTGCAGGAAATCAACATTCTAACTTTGGGAGCTTGGAGTGAGGCTCAAAACTTCATCCCTGGATGAGGAACTACTCACAGTTGATGGTTTCTGTGAAAGGAAGAGACAGTTATCTTTTAATGCTCTGGGTCCTTGAAAGCCGACTAAGCTCAAATGGATGACCTCTTATACCCAAGAATGTAAGCAGCACAAATTGAACTTGGTGAGTTTTTAAAAATAAAGGATGTGAAGTTGGGATGGGTGGGGGAATAGAAGATGCCGTTGTGAGAGGTTAGGGGTAGGAATAGGGGTGAATATGCTTAATATATATTGATTGTATGAATGTTGAAATTCTCAAAGAACTAATAAATTGTTGTATTTAAAAATCCTCTGCCTAACAACATGAAAATAAAATGCAGTGCATTTACAGGAGTGCTTAGATTTATTAAAAGCACAACAGAACTCACAACAGTATATTTTGTAGAGTATGAAGCTACGATTAAGATTTGGTTAGAAGAGCAGAATATTAAGGTTGAAAGTCAATCTAACTGTTCTTTATAGTAACTTTTTTCTGTGTAATGCTCTTGATATTTGAACAAAAAAGAGAGCAGTTTTTAACAACCTGAAACAGATAACTTTACAGATGATGTAAGTGGAGAAGTAGGTGTTAGAAGTTATGTGTCTTGATCTTTCCTTGGCTTTCTTCACTCTGACATTCTCAGAATGGTTCATTTTTGAATCTCTTTTTTTTTTTTCCTACTTCCAGTAGCCTTTAATAATAGTGCGGTAAATCATGGGGTTTATGCTTATACAATTCTTCCAACTACTTCTTATTGCTTTAATACTATTTTGATTAGTTCATTCAGAGTTTTATACAATGTATTTTTATCATATTGTCCCCCAGCCTGCAACTCCTCCAAGATTTGCTATCACTTCCCAGCCTTGTCTCTTCTCCAATTTCTCTTAAATGCCTGGAATCCAGTATGTGCTAGCCAAATACTCTTGGTTGTATGGTCTACACTGAAGTAGAGTGTATCACAAAATTAGAGAACTTGATTCTTCCCTCTCTGATACCTATGAAATGCTAAGAACTTCTCAGCTAAGCATGTGACTACATGTGCTTTCCTAGATGCCTGTACCCTACCATGCTGCGATTTTGTTTGGCTTGGGTTTGCATAAATCATGCATACTGTAACAGTAACTGAGAGTTCATATATGTATCTGTCATATGTTTATAGAATAGTTTCCTTGATGTTATTTGTCACCTCTGGCTCTTACAATATTTCTGTCCCTCTTCTGTGAAGATTCCTAAGACTTGAAGGAAGGGCTATGATAAAAGTTTCTTATTTAGGGCTAAAAACTCATAAGTTTCTTACTCTTGACATGTTGACTGGTTATGGGTCTCTATGTTAATCACCATCAACATAATAAGCTTCTCTGATGAAGGCTGAGAGATGTACTGACATATGAGTACAGTGATAAGTTATTTTTTAATCATTTTAGAGCTATGTTCATCTTAGATTATAATAGTAGTAAATATTCCTTTAGGTCCTAGTTCTATCTGGTCATAGGTTCTTGACCTTGTGAACAATGCCAGGAGTGGGCTCCGTCTAGTGAAATGGACCTTTAATTCAGTAGGAAAGGGAGTGGTTAACCCATTACATTTATGCCACTACTGCACTGGTATACACATCTTGTCTGGCAAGTCATTTTTATAGCTCATAGGGTTTAAGCCTGGGTACGACTGATGATTGCTTTTCTCTTATTGTTGCATGCATAGAAACTTCCAGCTACCTAGTAGAAAGTTTCCAGGTTTGGAACAGCTTGATTTATTTTTGTTCTAAGACTCAAGTTTGTGGTGGTTTCAGCAACAGGGTCTTATCATCAAATTCTAGAGCATAACGAAGAGAAATAGTAATAGCCTGTAATGTTTGGGGTTTGGGGGACTTCCATTAGACAACAACTCCAAAGGATAATCATTTTTGGTATTGGGGTTTTGTTTGGCAGTGTGTGGTGTCTAGCTAGGGGTCTCATATTTAATTATAGTAAATCTATAATACTTATTATACAGCCACTATATTTAAATTCTTTATATATGTATCTATCTTAGAAATCTTCAACAGCAATGGGTTTTCAAAAAGGTTTTCTGTCTTACCTACCCTGTCCTCCTTACTCCTTATTTAACTCTGAGTGCTCATCTGCTACCTACTTTAATTCTTCCTATTTCATTTCCACTTTCCTATTTACTGTACTACTATTTTATAGTTTTGGGAAATGTAAGAAAGGGTTCAGTAGAAGCTGCATCATCATGTGAAATGAGCAATAGTTAGGTTATCATTTTATTTAATAAAGGGAATGAATGGCCTTTTGTCAGGAATAATACCTGTAGAAAACTTGTATGAAACTGTATAAAAATACATATCAGCTCTTAAAGCAGTTCTGTCTTTAAATTTTTAAGAATTAGTACAGTGGCTAATGTCACTACCCACCAAAAAGATACATGACTTTGTCTTCTTTACATTTTTGCCAGTACTTGCTGGATTTTGTGTGTGTGTGTGTGTGTGTGTGTGTGTGTTTCACTCAGAAGCATTCTAACAGGTATGAAACGACATTTCACCGCAGCTAATTTTCATTAATTTCATAATCATTGATATTCAGCCCTTTTATATTTACTTATTGACTATTGGTATGTTTTATTTTGGGAAAGGACTATTTAATTATTTTGCCATTTTTAACTCAAGTCACTTGCTTTCACGCTGTTAAACATTTAAACATATTTTGGATATCAGCTACTATTGGGTACATGGTTTGCAAATGCCTTCTTGTTTTGAAGCTCATCTTTTCAGTTTGTTGTTTCCTTTGCTGTCTTTCTCAGTACACAGAAATCCTACTTCTCTATGTGTATCTTTGTTAACTGAGTTTTTGTGGTCATAATGAAATAAATTCAATATCCAGATCAATATCAGCCATGTTTCTTCTATGACTACTTATAGATATTATTTTTTAATATTGCAAGACTTTAGAAATCATTTTATAGTAAATTTTTATTTACTTTCTTATATAATGTAAAATGAAGATCCAACTTTATGCATTTCCATATGGAAATGTATTTTCCCTACATTCTTTGAATATATTCAAAAAGAATTTTTTTCTCTTTCATGACCTTGGCTCCTTTGTAAAAACCTAGCTTTTGACAAATGTAAGAATTTGTTTCTGAATTTGCTAGGATTTTTCCTTCTTTGATATGCCTGATTTATTTTAGGCCAATACTTTGAATTCTATATAGCAATACCTTTTTAAAAGTATTTTGGGAGCAGATAATGAAATAGATGTTCCCAGCTTTATTTTGATTGCTTTGAATGTCTTTGATAATTTCACTTAACTTTTAAAATTGCATTATATTACTTTTGTAAAAAATATTATTGAAAATTAGATAAAATTGCATTACATCTGTATATTGCTTTGGCTGGCAATTCTAATTCTTGAAAAATTTCAAAGGAAATGAAATTAGTATGTTGAAGATGTATGCGTTGGCACTCACATGTTCACTGAAGCACTATACAGATATGCCAATGTTTGGGAATGAACTAACATTCAACAGATGAATTAATAAAGAAAAAGGATACCCTTTGAGCTCTAAAGAGAAGAAAATCATGTCCTTTTCCACAGCATGGAATGCCCTATGGGACATTATGTTAAAGAAAGTAATACAGTGATATGACATGAATATTTTATTTTATCATTCATATGTCCAATCTAGAAGAGTTGAGCTCTTAGAAGACAAGGGAGATGACAAAAGCCTCACCAGGCTCTTAAGGGCAAGAGAAAAGAATGGGAAATTTGGCCAGTAGGACAATGTATCAGGTGAACAGAAATGATATATTTTGTTGAATTATTATGAAGCATGACAATGCAATGAAAATTGCTAAAAGAATAGCTTTGAAATATTCGCTTTCTAAAATGCCAATACAAGCAGTAGAGATAAATCCTGGTGCCACTACAAGTTATCCTTCAGTCTGCCCCAGCCATGCAACTGTCAAAAACGTTCAGAGGGACTAGTTTGGTCCTATGCTTGTTCCTTCCCTGTTTGGCTAGAGTTGGTGAGCTCCCATTAGCTCAGGTAGACTGTATCAGTGGCTGTACCCATCATGGTCTTGACTTCTTTGCTCATAGACTCATTCCTCCCCCTCTTCAACTGAACCCAATGTTCTGATGCTGGTCTCTGCCTCTGTTTCCATCAGTTGCTGTATGAAGTTCTATGGTGATATTTAAGATATCTGTCATTCTGACTACAGGTCAAGGCCAGTTGAGGCAACCTCTTCTCTATTGCTTATGGTCTTATCTGGGGGTCATGTTTTGTACATCATAAATACACATGATTTAAATTTTTCAGTTAAATTTAAAAATTCATATTGAATAAATTATTGTATGGTTGTAAAAATGCTTTGTATGGTTTAAATGATTGACATAATTTCATATATGGGCTCCTTAAACTTGACACAATATACTGAAATTAGAAATAGATTTGTAGAGACATTTGGAATTCAGCATTTCATTGTTCTCTCTTTAGAAGGCACCACACTTCTGGGCATCTTTTCCATCTTGTAATTAATAATTAAAGAATATTAATTAATTTAGCATTTGCATATGAGTCTTCTCTTTTGAGAATATGTAGATCCCATGAACCCTTGCTCTTGTCCACAGGAGTCCCACTCTTCTTATTAATTCGTATCCTCATGCTCCTTTCTACAGTTGTTAACTTGGCAACAGTTTTCTTCTGTGAAACAGCATGCTCATTGTGCTAGTTAACAGGATTAGCTCTGTGGAAACCCTCAGTAAACAGAGAGAGGCCTCTTAAGAAGTGTCTTTCTCTGTATCACTTGTCTCTTGGCCACCAAGGTTTGACTCCATTTCAAAATCCTAACAGTTTTTGAAATAGCTGTTTGCAAGTGAAATGCATTAAAATAAATGATCATTTTATTAATAGAATTAACTCAAAGTGATACAAGCCCATATTCATAAAAACAGACTGCATTACAATCTGTGACCAACAGGTGTCAGTGGTTCCCAGAAAGTTCCGCCACAGCATGCAGCTCACACAAGAACTCGCACTTATTCTCCACACGTGTTGTAGAAAACACAGTGGAGCTCAGCTGATTGATGGATTCCTCTGTTTGCTGCTCTAGAAACAAAATTACTTTATTCAATCGGGTTTAGAATTATATGTATAATGTACGTTTATTTATTATTCTGCACCGAAATACAACATACACCAATAACTGATTTCCCTTTTGTTGAAGGAGGTTGAGAAGTAATGATGCATTGAATGCATTAACTCTTCTAACTCTTTATCCCTGTGGATGTTTTAAAGAAATTACTTCAGTTATTTCTGACAGATTTCCATTTGGCTAACACACTTAACTGGATTTTTGTTGTTATTTAGAAGCAAGACACACCAGAACTGTGGCAGTTTGTAAAATTCGGAGTAAGACCTTCTGACAACACCATGTCTGATAGTCCAGCAGTGGGTTCTCCCTCTTTTTGAGGAGGGCAATTTCTATTGTGTCCTTTGGCATGCCCTCAAAAATATACAAGCACATATTCATTGATTAATTCATGTTTTTCTAATATGACCTTTATCAAAGAGCACAACACCACAAATAAAATGGAGAAATCTATATATTTAAGCAAAAGGTTATAGAGCAAATCAGGGACATTTGAAGATTACTTTAGTAATGAATCTGCACACAGAATTTTCCTAATTTCATGCAGTGTAGCACAGACTATCAGTGTTGAGAATGGTCCTCTGACCCTCCATGTTGCAGTAGAGCTGATGGGAATTAAAGAGAAATAAACCTTCATGTATATTTAGTAGAAATATAAACTATGCTGTTACCAAGAAACTCTGCTTGGCTCTGTTTTTATTTTTTTAAAGGCTTTCTTTGACTTTACATGGAAATTCTTGCCCCACCCTGGCACGTCAATCTGTTGGCAGAGGCCCCTTGCTGATTCCTAGCCATTCAGACTTGAAATAACCACACAGAGACTGCACTAATTAAAACATTGCTTGGCCTATTAGCTTATACATATTTCTACCTAGCTCTTACATCTTAAATTAACCCATCTCCATTAATCTGTATATCACCATGAGGTCGTGACCTATTGGCAAAATTTTGGCAGGCTGTGGCAGAGGCATCTGTCTCCTGTGGTGGCTATATGGTTTCTCACTGACTCTGACTTCTTTCCTCCTCTATTTGCTTGTAATTCCTGCCTTGTTCTTTTATACGAAGCCGCTGGCCGAAACAGCTTTATTCATTAACCATTAAAAGCAACTCATAGACAGAAGGACTTCACACACCATTGAGGTCACCAATAGTATGAATATTTCAGAGAAACGTCTAGAAGTTTCTTAAAAATTTAAAAAAAGAACCAAATGATTTAGCACTCTTGCTACTTGGCATATAAACAAAGGACAGGAAGTACGTGTACCGCAGAGGCATATGTATTCTTCTATTTGTTGCAGGATCATTTACAACTGCCAATGGAAACATCCTGAGTATCCATCAAGTGACAAATTATAAAGACAATAAGGTAAATACACAATAGGAATAGGATTCAGCCAAGAGATGAAATCCTTTATCATGTATGACAAGATTAATAAAATGGAGATTATTATTTTATATGAAATGGGTCAACAGCAGAGAGGCAGGTATCAGTGGTGGAATCCCCAAAATTTAATTCATAGAAGTATAGAAAGGTGGTGTTTGGAAAGCAACAAGGAGAGAGGCATAAGGAAGTTGGTTAATGGGTACCATGTTGCAGTTAGAGAGAGAAGAGTAATTTGCTTTGTTGTTACTATGTAAGAAGGTGATTACCATGCATTCCAGTAATCACTAGAATGAAAAGGAGGATGAAGGCTCCAACTGAAGACCATAAGGAAACATCAGGAGCTGTGTGGTGATTTAAACATTGCTGGACATGCATATGTATCAGATCATGTGATATCCAATGAATAATGGTATCTGCTTCAGTGCCAGTTAAAATTAAGTGCAAATGAAAAGAACAGTTCTTTAATACCTGGACCAATCCACATTATTGACATTGTTTGGAAGTAATAGTTAGCAACTTTTTTTTTTGAAAAAATACAACACAGGGTGGATTTCTAAATGCACCTAGTGGAAACAGCCTGCATATGTTAATTTCCTTTTGCAGATAAGCCAGCTCCCTTTTAAAAATTACTTGACTCAAATTGTCGGCAGTAACAAAGTTGAAGATCTTAACTCTGTACTTGACAGTAAGGTAGAAATCTTCATTATATCTATATTACAGTTGCGCACACCCAGGAAGGACAATAAATTTGTATTTCGGCATGTAAGCTCAAAGGAGAAATTACATCGAAAAAAGATTAAAGAAAAATTATCCATCCTTTGATGTATGAAAAAACTCACCGTGTCAAAATGCTCTTTCAAATTATGAATGTGAAGTGATCCAGTTCTGAGGCCTCAGGGAGCAAGTTTATGTTTTAGCCTTCTACAAGATGCTTCTTTAGAAAGCCTCATTAACTGCCTAAGAAAATTGAAACACTCTGTGTATCAAACCATGTCTGCTAAACAAACCCTGTGCTGAATTTAACCAAGATATTGCCACATATCTAGTAGCTTTTGAATATTTGATTCATTCACCAATGAATAAATACAGAGATACATTCTTTCCCTGTCTGTTTTGCTTCAGTACTTAGCGCTTACCTGAGTTGAAGAGTTATCATGTGACCTAATGGAATGAATGTAGAGAAATTTGACAGTGTTAGTTTTGTTTCCTTCAGTCTCACTCATTCTTAAAAATGTGTATGTGTGTATGTGGTGCATGTGTGCGTGCGTGTGTGTGTGGGGGCATGTTATATATATGTGATATGTATATATGTGTGATGTGTGGATATGTGGATGTGTATTATGTATGTGTCTATACACTTCAAAGATATTTCTAACATTAAACCCATTTCATATTCTGCAAAGTCCTAGGAAGAAGTATAGAAATATATCATATATTAAGAAAGTGTTTAAATGTCATGTATAATTAATATAAACACATTTCTTTTGTTAAATAAATAGAAGATTCTATAACACTTTTTTTTCTAGAAAGATTTCTGTTGGGCCCCAGAAATAGTATTTCTTTTTATGAAATTATGCAACATAAAGACTCCAAAAATCTGACAGCCTGCAATTTTTATTTTATTGAATATAATGTAAATATTTGAATTGTAAACTATTACTTTGATTCCTAAGGAGAGTAAATTACAGCATCCTTCTAGGTCGTTTGAAGCTTCTTTGTTGAAAATAAAGGAACAAAAAGCAAAATAAGATGTGGGGAGGTTAAGACGATACAGCAAGCAAGTTCAGTGTAATGATCTAGAGCTTGATGCATCTGTAGACCGACTCTGTCATGCAGTTTTTTAGATTCCAGCACCCCCAAGCAGAAAGTCAACTTCTCTGTGATGTTAAGGCTCAATTCACTCTGCTTTATAATGAAAAGAATTGTATCTTTGGCTTTATGAATCAGAGTTGTGCTTTGGTTAAACTGATAAGCATTTTCAATTTTCTGTACAGAGTGTATTTGCTTCCTGAGAGTTATGTTATATAAAGAACAAAAAAATGAGATTGGAAATACAACTTCGGCCAAATGACATTTTCACATATCTTAGGTTGATTCCTGTGATGCTTTTGGGTTTAAATGTTTTGTATAAGTATGGGAGTATGATACAGATTGCCAGTGTCAACTTACTGTGCATATTGTGTGTATTTCAGGAATGCTGGGGCACTGTAGAGAATATTGCGAAGAGGAAGATATTGATGTTGGTGGGATTTTTATCCTCATGTACTCTGTATAACTGAAAACTTATTTATTCTGTTGTAAGTTTTAGATAATGAAATTTGAATAAAGAGCAGTATTTACATAAGGTTGTGATTATCCAGCAGACTAAATCAGAAACACCAGGGTTTGTCAGATATTTTTTTTTTCAATACTATCAAAGACGTGGAAGATTTCCGTTTCTCCCGGTAGATTTTTGTCTTTATTTGGGGACTGCTAAGTTCTACTGTATGGAAGGTATGCCTTGAATGGAGCAACAGAAATTAACAGCACAACAAAAGTCCTAGCATCATTTCTGGTGACATCACCTGAACCATGGCATGGAACTCGTTTCGAGTTCCATATACATTCTTTAGTTATGATGACTGTTCATATCAGTGCCCCATTTTTAATTGGGTTAATTAGCATTTTAAAGTCTAGTTTCTTGAGATCTTTATATATTTTGGAGATCAGACCTTTGTCTGTTGCGGGGTTGGTGAATATCTTCTCTCAGTCAGTGGGTTGCCTTTTTGTCTTAGTGACAGTGTCCTTTGCTTTACAGAAGCATCTCAGTTTCAGTAGGTCCCATTTATTCAGTGTTGCCCTTAGTGTCTATGCTGCTGGGGTTATACCTAGGAAGCGATCGCCTGTGCCCATATGTTGTAGGATATGATGACTGACAACCTGAATAAAAATTTTTGCTAATTAGGAATATTGAAATAAATTAAATAATCCTTGTATTATTCTGATGCTGGCAAATGCAGTGTGTTAAAATATTTGCTTGGTGATATGAAGTCCTTTGTGTGCTTTATGTTTAATATTCTGATTGTAACTTCACTGCCATCTCCTCATGAGTCTGTTAAGTCACCTTAATATTATTATAGCTCTCAAAGTACTTCCTTTCTTTATTCTAAGTATCATTATGAGCACTATTCTGATTAGTGATTGGGAATAAAAATATAGAAACACTTTTGTGAAACTCTGACAGCTAAAATTCTAGAGAACAGTGAAAAGGCTGCCTGACTCTAAAGTGCCATTTCATAAATGAGAATTCTCAAGTGCTTTCTAATTCATTTTGTGTAGCATTGATTTATAAATAATCCCAGACAATTGCAAGCTTAGATATTTGAGATAAATCAGTATTTTTCTATTCCAAGCATCAGCAACTTTTGACCTCAGAATTTACTTGGTGTTTAACTAAATACTGCCAAATTCATTGGCTTAGTTTAACTGGCAGCTGCAGGAATGAGACTAGTCCTTGAAGAATCATGCTGAGCAACCTATATGTCAGATGAAAATGAAGAACTAGCTTTGATTTAGAAATTAGGACCAGAGGAGAAAGATTATTGCTGTCTGATGCAGAAATCAGAACCATCCTCAAAACAAACAAAACACAACAAAATCATGTCTGTGACATCTCAATAAAGCTGTACATTTTCTTACGTATATCCTACATGTAGAATTCTTGTTTGACAAAATACACCATTCTATGCGGCCTCAGTGCCCTTAGTGCTATCCATCTCTTTGCTCGGGGTTTCTCACTCCTGATTGTTGACTGTTTATTATGAGTGCCACAGTTAGGATTGCCTTCTTCTATGATTAGGCTGTGTGTATGGACCTCTTCCTTAGTCATAACTTACAAATACTTGGTTATCTTTCTTTCTAATAGATAAGCAAATATTTGTAAGTTATAAGGTTTTGCTTGGTTAAAAGTCTTTAAGATTTAAGAAGGTTCAGGACATTGGACTAACAGGCATCCATCTAACAATATGTGGACAATGCTCCTATTTCACTGGGTCAATTCTTTCATCTTTTGGGGTCTTTGGTAAAATTTGATCTGTGTGAAATGTTTTGATTGAGAAAGGGGGCAGTTCTTGCTGGTAGGACTCAGTATTACAACAATGGCAAGGCTTATTTTTTCCTGTTGATGCCACATGTTTATAAAATGCAAAAGAGCAGATGCTAATTTTCTTACAACAGAAAAAGACCCAATCATCCTAGAATAACAGAAAGCAAAGACTTAACAAACATATTAGTTTCTCAATGTAAAGAAAGCTTTCTTCTGTATCTTTCATAGCAAATTGTTTACATTTGAAGGATAATTCAGCAAGTATCATTCATAATGAACACTGTAAACTGCTTGCCACCTAGTTCTAAAGTTGAAAGATCCAGTTTACTGTAGTTTTTGTTGTGTGTGCTTTCTCTAGGCTTGTGGTGGCCAGTGAACAAGTTTGAATGCTGTTCCTCAGATACTGGCTACTATTTTTGGAGACAGGGTCCCTCCCTGCCCTGGCACTAGTCAAATAGGCTGGCTGACCCACAAGGTCCATGGATTTATTGTCCACTGCTGGAGTTGCTAGCATGTGCTTCTAAATTCAGAAGTTTTTAGTCTGTATTCTGGGATCAGAGTGTGGTCCTTGCGCTTGCAAGTTTACCTACTGAACTGTCTGTCTAGCATAAGCCATAAATGCATTGTTTAATAATTATTTTAAAGTTTCCTCTTGAGGTATTTCAGTGGGACTCAGATATTGTAATTGTCTATAAACAAGATCAAATTACATTTGGAGACCAAGACCTGTTAGAATAGACTCTATGCATGCAGCAAATTATAAGAATGGTAGTGTATAATTATGTGAACAAACCAACTGGAAAAAGATTGCTAAAATTATTAAATATCTCAATATTCATATAATTCAACTAAAAGTGATATAGACTGTGCTTTCAGATTTTATCAGCAGTATTCATTAGAAATGAAGTGAATTAGATAATTCATATAAAAAAGAGAAAATGGGGTTGGAAAGATGGGTGAACATTAGTAGCACTGGATGATCTTCCAGAGGATCTGGCTTTTATCCCCAGCACCCACATGGCAGCTTATTCTCTAAAGCCAGTCCCAGGGAATATGACACCCATCTTGGTCTCTGTGGGCACCATGCACACATGTGATGATATATGTTTGGAGAAAATACTCATACACATAAAAAAAGTAAAATAGTTTTTTAAATAGAAATAAAAAAGTAAATTAGTTCTGAATATGTGAAACAGATCTCAGTGAAAACACAGTATCCTGTTTTTAAAAAATACCATGATATTTTCTCAAAAAAAGTAGACCAACTTTAATGTCATTGAAAAAAAGTCTTTCCTTTTTAGAGAGATTAATTCACATTTGTACATATGTCATTTTTAAAGGTTGACAAATCAAGGTTAGAGCACAATTTTGTGTGAAAATATCTGGATATTGGACAATATACAGTTTAATTGTGAGATTCTTTTTTTCAGCAAAGACACAGGTATCAGAATTGACATGTACTAAATTTCCCTGCATTATTGTATGTAAAAATGCAGTTTCTTCTGCTATGGAAAATACAAAGAGGAACAAAAGCAGCATCAGCCATGTAGGAACACACATAGGGTTAAACCGTTCTTTCTCAAAGAAATGTAGACCTAAAATATTCCTAAAGGTCACATGCCATCTCTTCAGCCCATTTAAGGCTTCTGAAATGCCACTCTGAAGTAAAATAACTACCTCTCCAGAAGAGTCATTCCATTAGAGAGCCAACGAACATCAGCCCAGAGATAAATGGGGGAAGAGAAAATTGATTTTGCACTTGTGCTGTAAGTGTGGTCAAATGTTACAGGCCAGCACATCAAATAGGATTCCAGAGACATTGTGCCCGGAAAATAACAACAGAGAGAATGTGGCTAAACGCGGTTTAATCATGAGGTCTGCTGTGCTCCATATATCATAAAATATTTACTTACTCTCTTTTAACATCCACATCCACATGTCATTTTCCTTGTTAATAAATGCATCTCCCACTTCCTACAGCTGGGACTTTATATCCTAACTCATCAGCGCCATTGTAGTCAGAGATCAGCCGAAAGGTCCCAACAGTGACTCATATTTTATTTGATTTAAGATATAGAAGTCATGCATTCAGAGGATAGTTTAATTAAAATTAATTTTTGATGATTCCGGCTCAAGGTAAAAGTATTACTCAGACTGAAAAAAATATTAAATAATATATTCTGAAAATATTGAAATTTACTGAGCTCCTGAGAGTAGAAAAAGAAGGTATATACCTTCCAACTTTCCATGGTTCTCTTGCTTTCTACATGACACTTAAGAGGGAGTCATGATCAGCAGGCTCTATTTCTGTTCCTGTATGGAAGAGGTAGAAAGGAATCGCCATGATGAATGCGGTGCAGTGGATTCTTTCCTGACTGCACTAAAGAGTCTCTCAGGATAAACAGGAAGCCAGTCGATGACATTATTAAAAGCCCTTGTGTCCTCTTGGCAGTGTAACAAGGAAGTTGTAGCTAATATATTTTTCCTCTTATACACATTTAGTGCTTATTGACATTTAGACCAAGATAGCTGTTTTCCAAGTATTGCTGAGCAAGTGAGCAAGTCCAAGGAAAATTGCAGGGTGGGTAAAGTTCGAGGAAAGGAGAAAGATTAGAAAATCAAGGTCTTCATTAACAATACCCAACAGAGCAGAAATGAGAATCTTTTTGCTCTCTTCCCCCTGCCTTCCTTCCTGGCTGCTTCACTCTGTACCTGTCAGCTTCATGATCTCATAATACCTGCCCATGACAGTATCTTACTTTTTTTCTGTTTCCCCATGGAAGACAAAAAAGATTTTAAAGGCATTCGTATTGTTCATTCATGAGTCTATGTTGTGGGTTGTACTAAAAGTTTCCGATCTACTATACGGAAAAGACAAGCACTGAGCCCAGCTTCAAGTGTGATTTTGAGAGAGTCGGAAATAAAGTTCTATTCTGAACATTCTCTTGAAAAAAATCTACTTTATTATGTTAATTTTATTTTTCTTTTGGTTTTGAGATTATGATACAATAATATTATCTCTTCTTTCTCTTCAACCTTTCAAACCCTCCTACACATCCTTTCTTGCTCTCTTTAAAATCCATGGTCTCTCTCTCTCTCTCTCTCTCTCTCTCTCTCTCTCTCTTTCAGATACTCCACTTTAAAAGCTTTGCTATCCGCAATATTTTTTTTTATGAAGTCAAGATTGAGTGTAAGAATTTGGAAACACAGCTTTATTTTCTTAGTTCAGAGAATAATGAGGACCTGTGTGTCATGATCCCTTTGGGGAGAGAATGACCCTTTCATAGGGCTCAAATGTCACATATCCTGCATATCAGATATTTATATTGTGGTTCATGGCAGTATCAAAATTACAGTCATAAAATAGAATAAATTTTATGGCTGGAGATCACCACAACTTAGGGAACTGTGTTAAAGGGTCAAAAAATTAGGATGAGTGAGAAGCAATTATGTAGTGAGCTAGCATTGAGTGCCCTTCATTAAAAGTTGTTTTTAAAAATTGTATGAATTTTTTTTATTTGTGTGCACTGCAGCACATGTATGAGGTCAGAGCACAAGTTAAAAGGGTTAGTTTTCTCCTTGTACCTGTGGGTCTTGCAGATAAAACTTTTCATCACTCTAGGCAACAACTGGTCTTCCCTGCTAAGCCATCTCACTGGCCTTGAAGATAAATCTCTTGAGAGTGATGATGGAATTTCAGAGCTCAGTAAATCCTCAACGTCTTGTTTTTCTGTAACTCCTGAGCTTCTGTTGAAACCATGTGACTGAAGAAATGATGACTCTCAAACTAATGCAAAAGATGTCAATCCTTACTAAGTCTATACTGCTTCTATTGTTCTTTGGGTTGCTAGCTCCATTGGTCCATCTCCCCTTTGTTTTGACCTTATCACATTCTTTCTTGACATGCAATTTTGAACTTGGGTCAATGTAACATTATATGCTTCCCTTTAATAAAAGAATAAAGTACCCTTTGTATTTAATATTTATTTTCTCATATTAGTATCTATTAGAGAGTCTATACATTCTATGAATGTTAAGGAATGCAAAAAAGAGAAAATTCATAATTTACTTGTTTCTGTTTCCTTTAATGATACTACTGTGATTTGGATTTTCTGTCTTGCTTGATTGTTTTGGACCTATCTCACAGTCTCTCTCTCTTTCTCCTCTCTCTTTCTCATCTGTGTGTCCATTTTTCCATTTTCTGTTAAGTTTTTTTATTCTGTGTTGTTGTATTTAAAATTAAGGAATTTGTAATTCAGACCCAGAAATGAATCATTTATCCTGACCACAGTAATGTTGAGCAGGTACTTGGGACCTCCTGCCAATGCCACAGAAACTTTGGATATAGAGTTGGCATGGGAAGAGTGGCTTTCTGAATCCATGTTGAGGACACTTTCCATTGCATACTATGGCTATCCAGAAATTAGGCAATAAATTCCCTGTGTTCTTCTCAAAGACACTGTGTGGTATATTACCATGGTACTTACCTTACACTGTATCCAAGGAAGCACCATGTACCCTGAATCCATTGCCTTTCTCTCTCTCTCTCTCTCTCTCTCTCTCTCTCTCTCTCTCTCTCTCTCTCTCTCTCTCTTGTTTTCCTGCTGTTTGCATGACTTTTTTTAAATTTATTTATTTATTAAAGATTTCTGTCTCTTCCCCGCCACCGCCTCCCATTTCCCCCCTCCCCCAGTCAAGTCCCCCTCCCTCGTCAGCCCAAAGAGCAATTAGGGTTCCCTGACCTGTGAGAAGTCCAAGGACCACCCACCTCCATCCAGGTCTAGTAAGGTGAGCATTTAAACTGCCTAGGTTCCCACAAAGCCAGTACGTGCAGTAGGATCAAAAACCCATTGCCATTGTTCTTGAGGTCTCAGTAGTCCTCATTGTCTGCTATATTCAGCGAGTCCGGTTTTATCCCAGGCTTTTTCAGACCCAGGCCAGCTGGCCTTGG